>NC_084735.1:16782192-16934692 GCF_033978785.1 Entelurus aequoreus | reverse complement strand
ACGGTGGTCGAGACAGTTCTAAACAAATGCAAACGCCACAAGACAATATCATTAATTACAACACAAAAACTTTCAGCCATAGCATAATTGTAAAAGCCACAACAGAACAAATAAAAACAACACACCATAATAATATATAGCCCCATCTCAAGGGACTGTTTGCAACATTTACACACATACCTACAGGGCGCCAACTTTCCAATGTATTTTACACAGTATATCCCGCCCTCCCATGGCTTCTCGTATGTAATGACGTCATTACGTACGTACGTAACACATGCACGTGCTTTAGGTGTTGTTAGCGAATAATAGCAATTTAGATAGCTAGCGTTAGCTGTCATTGAATGTATATTCTATCATAACAACAACATTGATTGATTGATTGAAACTTTTATTAGTAGATTGCACAGTGAAGTACATATTCCGTACAATTGACCACTAAATAGTAACACCCGAATAAGTTTTTCAACTTGTTTAAGTCGGGGTCCACTATCAAATATATACTAACATCATAATACAGTCATCACACAAGATAATCATCAGAGTATATGCATTGAATTATTTACATTATTTACAATCCGGGGTGTGGGATATGGAGGGGGGAGGGGGGTTAGGTTTGGTTGGTATCAACACTTCTGTCATCAACAATCAGCATCAACAATTGCATCATCAGAGAAATGGACATTGAAACAGTGTACGTCTGACTTGGTAGGATATGTACAGCAAGTAGTGGACATAGAGAGAGAGAGAGAGAGAGAGAGAGAGAGAGAGAGAGAGAGAGAGAGAGAGAGAGAGAGAGATCAGAAAGCATAAGAAAAAGTATCTACATTTGATTATTTACATTTGATTATTTACAATCCGGGGATGGTGTTAGTTTAGGGTTGAAGTTGCCTGGAGGTGTACTTTTATCGCGGTTTTGAAGGAGGATAGAGATGCCCTTTGTTTTACACCTGTTGGGAGCGCATTCCACATTGATGTGGCATAGAAAGAGAATGAGTTGAGACCTTTGTTAGATCGGAATCTGGGTTTAACGTGGTTAGTGGAGCTCCCCCTGGTGTTGTGGTTATGGCGATCATTTACGTTAAGGAAGTAGTTTGACATGTACTTCGATATCAGGGAGGTGTAGCGGATTTTATAGACTAGGCTCAGTGCAAGTTGTTTTACTCTGTCCTCCACCCTGAGCCAGCCCACTTTGGAGAAGTGACTGCAAAATGTTTGTTGCTTCTCTTGGACTGCTATTGAATGTGTGCACGCGGGACGAGGACAGTCGTGCCCTTTGAGCAATAAATAATTGATATATTGTTACACGTTGTTCCTGCTTCGTCTAGACAAGAAACAAACATAAGTTTTGATTAGACAGTTGATCTGCGTGTTGAGCGCCACTCAGAGACAAATTTGATTGGCAAAAATAACACTGATAGGCAAAAATAGTAGTGGGCATTGGTTGAATTAGCATGAATTGTACTTCCCCATAATGGCCATGTGCCAGGTAAATGCATGCGAAGGAGCTAACGCAGCTCCAAAGTAGATTTTATTTTGCAATTGAAACAGTCTTTTTAAACCTATTTAACAACTCTAATGCTTTTGGATGTCAAATATTACAATTCAACTGTTTATCGTATGATTCCATAGAATCGAGTGCCCAAACATGTTGGAAACTCAGTTTCTGTGCGTTTTTTATTGTGTCCGACTGTAAAATAAGCCAACGAGAGATTCAAGTGCTAGCACTTTGATAAAGAAGGTGAAAACACTATTGAATTTACAAAATGACTCATAGCAAAGTACAAAGGTGGCATCCACCTTGGCTCTCCTCCCTCAAGAGTCTTAAATAAAATCAAAAGTGATATTAAATGTTCATTTGTCCACTTCAATCATCATTTATATGTATTATATATTGTTTTCTACTTGTAAATGTATAATTGTTATCTATAAAATGTGCTCTGTGTTAATAGCTTGGCTATCTGAAATGGATTGATTGGATTTACATTATTTTTTATGGGAAAAACTACTGCAGTTTTTGTACAATTCAGATTACTAGTGAAAACCAATACCAGCCACCGATTTTCGTGAAAAAATATGTAATCGTTATTGCCGATCGATGCATTTTATTGCCGATCACGAACGCTGATCCTCTTTGACTGTATTTATTTTTAGTCCTCCGGCTGACAAGCAGCTAGCAGCTAATTATTTGTCTCCATACACAATGTGGAGCCACTCACCTAAGCAAATAATAATTTACTTCTATTACGGCAAATAAACTGCAATTCTTTGTATCTTAAGTATCCTTATCTTGTACTATTATCACTGAAGGACGAGGCTGAAAATGTTACACACAGAGAAAGAGAATAAGGAAGTACTTCAAATATTGTGTTGATATTGGTAAACTGTCGATAGCACTAACCATAAAATGAATAGACAAATGTTCATTTAATACATGTGATTGGTATAGGCATTGTTATTGGCTGATCACGTTCATGAATGAAAACGACAAAATATTTTTTTGATAGTAAAAAAATATCGATACAAACACTGAATATCGACCAAAAATATATATTATACTTAGTATCGTTACTGTTGATATTTGTTTCGATCAGCCCACTTTTGTTTACATTTAAGAGTTCTAGCTTGTGGTTAGCATACAGTGTGGAGTCGTGTTGCATGTTTAGCTATTCCTCGTTCTACGGAGATATTTAATTGGCTGACATGGAGGTGAAGATTGCTGACTAAGAAATGGTATTACACTGAGGACGCGTTTGTTTGCTTGTAGCTGTCAAATTTGCAGACAGATCTAAAATGTGTCATCAACATGCATTATCACGATATAATGATATTATAACAAATTCTATCATCGGACAAATTTATGTAATTTATCTTGTCTATTGTCTATATCGCACAACCCTACTAGAAAAACATACTTTTAGCCTTGATAATGCTATAGGAAGTCACATTAGCCAAAATGCTAATAAGATGTTTAAGAAATTAAACTGTTTAAATTATTTCAATATATATTAAAATGTGTTCTCTTATTCGATTCAAAGTACACATAAACTGTCAGTTTCAGTTATTCCCAAATGAGGAATACATTTATTGTGAACGCCCAACAGAACATATGAAAAAAAAAGATTTTTGTCTGGTCTCAAGTGTGTTATGGCCCCCATCATTTTCCTCTCGGTCAGAAATGGGTGTGGCTTCTTAAGGTATTGTTAGCTATTATTCAAGGCATTTCCGTCGATCGTGAACTGGGTACGCCTTTTGTTGGTTGTACATGCCCAAAATCTGTTGAAAAACATTTGATCTGGTCACTTTGTATTCCATTTCAGTTGGACTAATACATATTTAATATAAAAACATCTGGTAGGGGTATGAGTTTAAATGACTGGAGCAGTTTGAAATGTGTCACTTTGGTTGAATGACTTCACCACGCCACACAACGTGTCTTCGTTTGCTCTTTTAATTTGAAGTTTCAAAACTGCTCAACAACGTCCATGTTAAAAATACTCAAGTGTGTATTTTCTTTGGTTGTGGACATGCTGTTGATGGGGGAGTTCTTGTGTGCTTTTGTTAAGGTAGACGTTCCTGAGCCCCTTGAGCTTCCTCTGCTATCAGGAAGCTCATCAGTCTGTGTTTCCTTGAATGTGGTCATCCAACTCTGCAGGAAATTCAAACAATGGCATTATTGTTCTGCTCGTTTCAAGTTTAGACATGGACCATGTTTACATGCACACACGACGTGAGGAAAAACGTGTTTGCATTCACAAGCAAGTCAGATATTCTCGTTACCATCAAACAAATACCAACAAAACGTTGTTTTTCCGTATTTCATATAGCTTTTCTGCCATAATGCTGGACCCTGAAGTCACATTGGTTGCCCTTACTTTACAATTTGTTGGTTTTGAGCAGGGGTGTCAAAGTCAAGGCCCGCGGCCCGGATTATCCATGGCCCCCTGGATGATATTTGATTAGTATTAGAACCGGCCCGCAGGCCACAGCCGCCTGCTGCTGTTTTGCACGCACCAATATTCCATCAGTGTTGGCGCTAGGAATTTTCAAAATGGGGTTCCACAGTAAATTTTTGGGTTCCCACTTTTTTGTAACCATTTTGAAAACAAATGATAAATGTATGTATTATCCTGTTATATCTCACATTCTATATTGCATTTTGGAAAAAGGTTGTCATAAACGTTACTTAATTAATTACAAAAAAATAATACAAAAGAAAAAAAAATGTTATGCATTTGTAAATTTATTCAGTTATAAACATTCATTCATTTTCTTCTTTCCTTCATGGATCCAAATTTTACCGCTGACGGTATTTTTTTCTATATTTTTATTGTAGTATTTTCAGAATGTGTTAGTTCTATTTTTGGCCAAAGTAAGACAAAGAAAACAATCTGAAGTTGTCTTTATTTTTTGGTTTTAATGCCATGATTTTAATAGTTTGGCCCACGTGTGCACAGATTTTCCTCCATGCGGCCCCTGAGCTAAAATGAGTTTGACGCCCCTGGTTTTGAGGGTACCGTGTTTGTTGCCACATCGCTATACAAATGTGAACGTTGTCGACAAAAAACCCACAATAAAATGCTGCAGATAAATTCATTCGTCATTAATAGTCAGTGACCTCATGGCCCGTGGGGCGTGGCTCAGTTGGTAGAGCGGCTGTGTCAGCAACTTGAGGGTTCCATTTTCGATTCCAGCTTCCGCCATCCTTGTCATTGCCATTCTGTCCCATTCTGTCGAAATCTTACTCCCAGTTCATCCCACACTGGTTTGTACGTTTATTAAATATACTTGTTACATAAAACATCTGCCTTGTTTTTAATAAATAATTAGGCCTGCTACGCTACTGTATTTAAATGTTGGCCATTACGGTGGTACTTGGAGAGTCAAGTTTTTGCTGAGGCGGTTCTTGGTGGAAAAAAGTTTGAGAACCACTGCTCTAGAAATAAATAAAGCGCGATACAAATATAATACACTTCACTTCACTTCCCTGTATGGAAAAAAGAATGTGAGAGTCAGCGTGACCAGTGACTGGCAAGCAACAGGAAGAGAAAAACGTCTGCGGCCAAAGGTAACAACATCCTGAGCAAAAACATAAAAAGTTGAACATTTAACCTTAAACACGCCAGACAAATAACTTGCTCAATTGCAAAAGTGGACCTTGCTTTTCACAGCAGTACTACTGTGGAGGATGCAATCTCTGACTCTCTTCAGTAAATAGTTAGTTAGCTAAAAACTGGGAGACAAAGTTGTATGAAATAATTGATACATTGTTTTTATTAGCACTTTGACTGTCCTAGTTTTTCAGACCAAAGTTGAGTAGTTTTTTGTTTTTTTGCAACCAAATGAGCAGCACATTTAATAAATTAATATTTTTCTCGATGAAGTAGTCAGCTATATTGTTAGTTAGCACATGCCTCAAAATATTTCAAGCTGAGTTTATAGGCGATTGCTAAATTCGACCCACTGAATATGTGGATGCTTCATTATTCAATTAGTTGTTAAGATCGTTGATAGTTGAAAAAAAATAAGAAAACATGTTTTTCAAAGCTTCTACGCTAACAATTCTAACAATTATGTTTATAGTCGGGCTGTCAAAAATAACAAGTTAACTCATGCAAATGGTTTGACTTGTATAGCGTTTTTTCACCTTCAATGTACTCAAAGCGCTGAGACACTACGACCACATGCACCAACTGATGACGCAGCACCAGAGGGCTTAACATTTCGACAAATTTACTCGCAAATGCGAGTAAAAATAGACTGTGCGACTTGAAAAAAAAACCTTTCGCACATGTGTGAATAGGGATTTCAACCCTTTCATAGCATTTTGCTCCAAAAAGAAATCCATCCAAATTTGATCAAGCTACAGTAAAATGTTTGCCCACCTGCATAGCATGTTTGAAATAAACTCATAACCATAACCAAATAGACAAGTGAATGACGCAGAAGTGATCAGTCAGTGTGTGCTGAAAGTTGTGTGTGTGTGTCCCTTCCTCCTGCACCAGGCACAAAGGGGAGCCTCACTCCTCCTAGTTTACACACTCAGGTTGACTAAGCCTTCCCAACACAGAAAAAAGAAGATCTTAGTAAGAGGAACTAAATAAAAAACATTTTTTTCACCACCTTAAAACTTGACACAAACCAACGGCACTGCGCGCTAGTAACTACGAAGGTCGAAGGAATATTGAACAACAAATGAACGATAGAAGTGACAAACTTGCCATCCAAACAATACGTTGTATGTTGACAAAAGCATACAGCCATGGAAGCACATTCAATCTATTTATTAAGCAGAGGTAACATAAACCAGTGAACAATTCAAAGAAGCTGCCGTGGGGACCGACAAACTGCTGCTGCTAGCCTGCTAAGCTAACAAAAAACATCTCAAGCTGGACTCGCTTGCATCTCATGTCACTAGGCAACACACACACAATGCTCTCATATGACACTTATCTCAACTGCATTATGCCAGGTATTTGAAGGTCTTATTTTAGAGGAATAATCACAATAATCATTTCCCCTAGTAATTAATTACATTTATTAAAGAGTAATGCCGTTAGTAATTCAATTACTTTTTTGGTAAAGTAACAAGTATCCATCCATCCATCCATTTTCTACCGCTTATTCCCTTCGGGGTCACGGGGGGCGCTGGAGCCTATCTCAGCTACAATCGGGCGGAAGGCGGGGTACACCCTGGACAAGTCGCCACCTCATCGCAGGGCCAACACAGATAGACAGACAACATTCACACTCACATTCACACACTAGGGCAAATTTAGTGTTGCCAATCAACCTATCCCCAGGTGCATGTCTTCCATAATTAATGACTTTTTAAATGTAATTTTTATAACACAGCCTGTCACAGAGGATCATGAAGCAGTTGGCAGGTTGGTGTCCCTGGCTAACATCTTTGTGTGTATGTCCTATAATAATGTTTACCTATAAAAACACCATTGTTGAAAGTCACTTATTTTAATGCTGCTGCTGACCTTTAAACACGTCCTCTTAAACTAGGACACTTTATTTAAAATTTTGTATTTTTGTGTTTTTGTAGGCTGAAGAATTAAGCATAGCAAAATGTTTTTTTAAAGAAGATTGGTGATTATTTTTGACTTACATTATTTTCAAGGCTATTTCTTCTTTATTGTCTCAAAACACCTCTTAAGTTGGGATCCTGTTGTGTAAAAACCTACTTTTCTTACTTGTTAGTACCTGTTTTTGTGTATTTGGGATCCTATTCAGTCCCGAAAATGTTAATCAAGGCATGGTGGAAATATTTTGTGACATTAACGGCTATTTCCATTTATGGGTTAGTTTATGGGCCAAACTATATCGATATATGAGTTTTGATCCATATCACCCAGCCCTATAATCGTGTTAGCGACATTGCTAGCACAGTTTAGGGATGTTCTCTGTGTTTAATTGAGCAATACACTAGGCGTTATGATGGCATTGTGTCTATATGTATGGGTGCAGATGTGTAGGTTGTTTGAGTGTTAATAATGAAATTGTGATATTTAAGACATTTCATATGGCTACAAAAAATGTTGTGTGCTAAAAAATGTTTTCTCTGCTACAAATTGTTTTCATTTAGTAGCACCGGTGCTCCAAGTGAAAAAACTAAGCTTCCAGCCTTGCAAACAGGGTTTCAGTATCTTGCTCAAGGATACTTCAACATTGACGGTTACCTGAAAGGCGGCGCACGTTGTTATATGTTCAGTGATCAGGTCAGTGCGAAGATGAATGAAGAGACTTCACTTCAAAATAAACCCGGACGGAACTTTAGATAAAACTGTTATCATGTTTTAGAAAATACATGAAATGCATTCAAGTAACCCATTTAAAAAATCCTCTATGACTTTCTGACTAAAAATTGCATTTGTGTCCAAATATTGGGGTCTTTTCTTAGGTAAACTTAAATTATGCAAGCCAGTAATAACCTATGATTAATCAAAATTCAAAAGTGTGATTAATCTGATTTAAAAAATGTATCGTTTGACAGCACTCGTTTGTTGTAGTGGTGTCACACGATTATTTAAAAAAAACGGATTAATCACACTTTTGAATTTTGATTAATCGCGATTAATCACAGTTGCTACAAAACCACTGCATAGCTTAACGATGGTACTTTTGCTGCCAGCAACTTTGTCATTAGTATCATTCCTGCTAGTGGCTGCCATCCAAAATTGTTGTGCTTCTAGATGGTATTTTTAAACATGTTGTGTTTCGATGTCCTGTTTTTTTTTGTTTTTTTTTTAAACATATCCTCGTGACTTATACATCCTGGAGATTGAATATTGAAATCTCCTATTTTCTCAGGAAATGTCCCATATTTTCAAAGCAAATGTTGACATGTATGGAGAGAACTGGGATTTCTTGCAAACCAGCACCTTTTCAACACATTCTAATGCTTCCTTAATCTCACTTTCTGAACCGTTTTACAGGCTCCAGAGTTTGTGCTGATGATGCGCCCCCCCACATTGTTCACCACCCCTCTGATTTGGTGGTGAAATTTGGAAAACCTGCCACATTCTCCTGCCGGGCAGATGGCAACCCGAAGCCGACCATTGAGTGGCTGCACGATGGCCAGCCACTGGAGATTACAACGGGAGATGGCCAACTCCAGCCCATGTTTTTGTCAGATGATAGGCTCTTCTTCCTGAGTGTGGGTAAACGCGGCCAATCACATGAGGGCATCTACACCTGTGTAGCCAGGAACAGCGCGGGAACAGCCATCAGTCACAATGCATCGCTACACATTGCAAGTAAGAGGATGGACCTGTAAACATTCACCTTAAAAAACAGCATATAATGAATACGGACAAAATGTTAAGGACCAGCTTTTGAACTTTCTGTATGTTATTGAGTAGTAAAGATCATTGTCCTTCAACATATTTTTGCACAGAATCCAACTTTTAGTATTACCTGCCAAGAGGTAACTATACATTGTAAAAAGAGCAGCAGTGTTCTATAGCACAGCTGTATATTAAAACACATATAATTGTGCTTATAAATATGGTCATAAATAACAAATATATTTAGCTATTTTACATTCTAAAGAGCATAGCAGTGGCCTGGATCATTCAAATACATAAAACAAACTAAAAATATTATTCTTAATATTCTTTCAATATGTTGTTAGGGTTACGTGTCATTTGTAATGAAATAAATAAAAGGCTAAAACATATATTTAAAGACAAATCTTTATGTTTTTAGTCGTTATATGTATCAACATTTCAGCCATTTCTCATTACGTTATGCCTTTTTGTTTTATTTTCCCATGTTTGACGTTTTTTTTGTTATCTTATCTCTAAAATTTGCCACAGGCTCATAAAAAAGATCAGCGTTCAGCAAATGGCTTCCTGGCCACACTTTGCCTTACTGGTGAAATAAGTAACGCAGTGTGTCATCAAACGACAGAGTGTCTAATCTGCGTTTTTTTAGCACTTCTTCGAAGGTTGGGTTGCACCCAAAGGTAGGGCTGCACGCTTCTGGAGGTTTTCTGCACAATGTGGTAATGCACACTTCCTGGGCTTGTGGTGGTGGATCTCAGCTGTCACTTGTGTAGCGACTACTTTCGTGACCGCTTGTATTTTATTACCGAATAAAGGCATGACACAAGATAGTCTCTCTTTCACTTTAATTATGTACCTCTACTTGCTAAATATAGCGACAAAGCCATTACAGAGCATCCCAGATAATTTCTGCTACATCTTGTTCTCTGACAAATCAGGCGCATATGAGGTATGTTGTGAAGTGAAAACTGCCGTAACAAAGGCACATCAAAAGATACCAGTATAGCGGTATTGTCTGAAATATATATTTCTTTCTAAAATATACTGGTATTAACCATAATATCGGTATACCGCCCAGCCCTAGCGAGGACGGAAGCGCCAAATCCGCATTTGTGACAGGCTTCCACAAATAAATACATATAGGGAAACACTGGCAAAACATTTTTTAAGACGGCAATCATTCTTCTTTGGCCCTGACTCAGTGCTCACGCTCCAAGAATTTAACTGTCTCACAGAGGAAAAAGAGTGTACATTATCAGTGTATTTTTTGCTTCTTGTTATCAACTTGGTATCAAGATATTGGTACTTTTGACAACTCTATTATTGTAGGAATATTCTGTCCACTGAGCTCCACTTTTATTTATTTATTGTTTCTTTAGCCCTCTGAAGGTCAATCTGTGGCTAGCATTTTTCTTCTTCGGTTTTACAATAGTTTCCTTGTTTTTACACTGCAAAAACTGCTTCATACGAAATATTAGGTTAGCATTGTAGGAAGTTTGTCTTGGTCAGCTTTGAGTACAACATCCTCTGCCATGGACACAATGTATTGTACGGTATACCTAAAAACAAACATTTTGGGTATTACAGCAATTGATACATGCAGGTCAGCTAGAAGCACACACTTTCGTAATAATACTGCCTAGAAGCTCCACGCGCTGTAAATTTCAGACCAATAGAAATAGAGAAATGTGCTAGAATCCTGTAATTGAACCAGAGTTTTTGATCGTTAACACTCTCCAAGTTGAGCTATTTAAAGGCAGGGCCAAAATTTAGACTTCAGTTGTAAAATAGAGCAGGAGACACTATTGTTGAAATCATGTTTTTGTTGTTGTTGGAAAGTATTGTACAAGTTTCCATGTTTCAATTGGCTCAAAACAGGAAACCATTGGTCTTTCTAGCCCCTTTTTTACTGCACAGAAGCTCCCAGCTGTCATGATCTGGCAGCTCTGCTGCCGCCTGTCTGCTTTTAATTGCAGTGCCTGGTATCTTGGTCATGAGGAGGAGCCACCTTCGCGCACACCTGATTCCCATTTCCTCCTGACTACTCAAACTCTCGAGTTCATTCACTCGGCACCAGTAGATTTTGGATGGTACACACTTCCAGTTGAGTTCATCTCCTCTGCTTTGGCACACACTTCTCGTTCCCGTGGCTCTGCCGTGTATTGTTAACTGTTTTTCTTCAAACCCTTTGTTTGCTATTTCTGTTTTTTCACAACTTTTGTGTGCATCCTTAGTTATTTTTCCTCACTCCTTTTTGATTGCGCTTTTTGTTATTCTTATTATTTCTTCTGTGTGTTGGGGTCCTACTTCGGTAAATCTACTGGCCAACATGGACCCCACCAAAAAGGAACAACTCCACTTTGCGCTCACTGGCTTTGGACACTCTCGATAAACACGACCAGCTTCTGCGTGATTTGAGTGCCGCCTTCCAGACCCTGTCTGCCAATGTCGGCACCACCAGACAGTGTGTCGATCATCTAAAATAGCTTTCATCATGAGCCTATTATCTAACAAAGCCGGTTAGTTAGAATGCCCCCGCTGTGCGCACTTCACTGCCTCGGTTTATTAAATAAATGATGAAGGTGTTTAATCACCTCTAAAAGGCAGAGAAGCAGGCAGCTGCCTGTTAGACTTTAAGCAAGGCAAGCTCTCTGTGACCACATACTCCATAGACCTCTGTCTCTTTGCTGCAGAGAGCGGATTTGGTGATGCTGCTAAATGCTTCGCTAAAACAAATGTTTACTAAAGCACCAATCCTTAAGCACGTTGATCCTGCTTTACAATTTTTTGTGGAGGTTGATGCATCGGATACAGGAGTTGGAGAAGTTCTGTCCCAGTGTTCCCCAGTCGACCAGATGCTTCACCCTTGTGCCTTCTTCTCGAGTCGCCTCACAGCGGTTGAAAGAAACTATGATGTGGGGATTAGAGCGCTGCTGGATATCGTTCTCGCGCTACAAGAGTGGAGGCACTGGTTGGCACTGGTTGGAGGTCTTGTCGATGGTCACCCAGCTTATACCGTGAAGGCCATTTTAGACACCATAAGGCAGGGCAGGGGAGTCCAATATCTGGTTAACGGGGAAGGGTACAGCCCTGAAGAGCACTCATGCGTCTCCAGCTTCTGTATCTCCGATTGTTTTAGTGAACATTTTATTTCCTCTGGTTCTTTATTTGACTCCTTATCTCCACATCCAAATCAGCCGAATGTCCGGAAGGTTTGCATGTCACCATCCCTTCACACTTCAATGGCCCATGCTTTTAGTTTTACTCCTCTGGATGTGTTTGAGGTCAAGACAACAAGTGTATCCTGGTAAATCTGCAGGTCCTGACTAATTGGAGCCCTTCTTTTTAAAGTCACCTGTTGATTTTATTGCAGAATCTCTTACGCATATTTTATTTTTCCTTTCCTTGTCCAGTAATGAGATTCCTAACAGATGGAAATCAGCCTATGTTTGACCTTTGTTGTAAGGAGGAGATCCCAAAGCTGTTAATAACTATGGACCCATCTCCAATGCGTCCGAGCTAAAAAAAGGTTTATTCGTGATCTACTTGAAATAATTATTAGACACCTATGGTCTGCTTTCTCAACATTAATTAAGTTTTAGAAAGAGACATATCACCACAACAGCTGCTATCAAAGTTGTGAATGACATTATTGAGGCATTATATAAAATATTGTGCAGTTTTGTACTGTATACTGTACTGTCATGATCTGGGATCTTTGCTGCCGCCTGTCTGCTTTTTGTTGTAGTGCCTGGTTTCTAGGTCACGGGGCGGAGCCACCTTTGCGCACACCTGATTCCCATTTTCTTCTGACTACTTAAGCTCTTCAGTCTATTCACTCGGCGCCAGTAGATTCTGATGGTTCACCCTTCCAGTTGTGTTCAACTCCTCTGCTTTGGCTCCACTCACACTTCTCGTTCCCGTGGCTCTGCCCAAGCACTGCCGTATAGTGTTAACTGTTTTCTCTCTACACCTTTTGTGTGCATCCTTAGTTATTATCCCTCACTCCATTTTAATTGTACTTTTTGTTATTATTCCTTTTATTTATTCTCTATGTTGGGGTCTTGCTATGGCAAAGTCGATCGTGACACCCACCTCACTAGGGCAGTAGCCACTATTGATGCGTTTCTATTGTCAAATACTACAAAATACAATTTTTAGTAGCTGGTCAGTTGGGGTTCCCAGATAGCTGCGGGTGCCTCGTTAGTCAAATTCAGCATTAATTTTCAAATACATACGACAATAGATTTTTGACTCAACAAAAATATAAACTTAACACTTTTAACATCTTTCATTGTTAAACATGACAAAATATTCCTGTTACTAGGCTATTAGAAATCTTTGAATTTTAATGTATGTTATTCCACTGTCTGTAATTTCAATTCAGGGATGTAACAATATCACATTTTCATATTAATGTTATCTTTACCAAAATGATCACGGTTATCGTTAGTATCGTGGTATTGTTGAATGTTTTCAAAAAGTACTTATATACACACTGGAATCTTTTGACCAAGTTATTTTATTTCAAATAATTAAAACAAATACACACTGTTAAAAAAAACGCTATTTTGCATGGTTTGTATTTCTTATGCTTCACTGATTGTGTTTTAGTCTTAGTATTTCATCTGTTTTAATGGATAAGATTGTATTGTTTGAATATTAGTTTGTTTGTTTTAATGAAAAAGTGTCTAACAAATAAAATCTATTATTATTAGTCATTATTTCTGGCGGCCTTTGTGGTGTCCTACTCTGTTCAGCGTTACTTGAACGCCTCTGTAAAAACACCCAGTCTTGTATTCTTCTAAGTATAGAACGATCACTTTGTCCTTGAGAAAGCACAGCTTGTAGTTTAATGTGCACAACTGAATAGCTTAGTTGCTCAGACAGTAATGTGTTTATAGTGTAGCTTGGGGTATGTTGTGTCTTAATGGGAAAAAACATAAATTTTTCTTATTTTCATGTTAGCTTTTAAGCTTTTAAATGTATTGAGCTGCTTAATTGTTTTTGTTTTGTTCATTACAAATTTACTGCATGTTGATAAACTTTGCAAGTGAAGAACATCATTTTGAGTGCAACTGTATGTTTTGTCCTTTGATGAACAATAACAGCTGTCAGCTTCAACACCTGTACGTATTGTTGCAGCACTGCAAGATGCGTTCACTGTGCAGCCAAATGATGTCGAGGTGGCCGAGGGAGAGGTGGCTGTCTTAAACTGTGGCCCACCTGTCGGTCACCCTGAACCTAACATAATTTGGAGGAAAGATGGCCTGTCAATCAATAACACAGATTTCCACTACACGGTAGGCATGTTTCTTTCTTAATTTTTTTTATATTCTTACTAAATATTGATGTTTTCACACAGAAATAACAGGGCAGATGACATTTTAAGAATTAGGCAAATATTACTTTAAAATGTCTGCAAGCTTTTTAGAAGCTCACAGTCTAACACATACAGTAGAACCTCAATTTACGAACTTAATTGGTTTTTGAGCATGGTTTGCCAACCAAAAAGTTTGTATAATGAGTTTCCTTATAAGAATCAATGTAAACATGAATAATTGGTTCCAGCTTCGACAAAAGTCAATATTTGAGTAAAAAACTGCACACCTTGAAGACACAATAATGTACAGTATATGTATACTGTATATGTACAGTATATCAAACCAACATAACAAAGGGGTAGTGGCTCAACAATCTCTTTATCCAAACAACACAACAATATCACAGCAACAACATGTCATCAAAAGGGCAGCCCCCAATGGCTTCAAGCTGCATGCAACATGGATAAATTAATGAATGAAGTGTTCATACGCCGAGACATGGTCCGCACACAAAAGCATATTTGGTGCGATTTAAACGTTCGTAAAGCAAAAATTATGCAAAAGGATTTTGAAAATCGAGGTTCCACTGTATTTGTAATCTTCCAATCAAAACCAAATAAATCTCATCTCAAAGATTCAGGGAGCTTTATTTGTCATTCTCGTACACATTTTCCCATATACAGTACGAAATTTGGACTCAGGTCCCGGCAGTATTAAGAAAAACAGTAATAAATAGGACGTATAGAACAACAGTATTAAATAATAAATATAAAATAACTTAAGGCACTTAACAAGAGAAAGCATGGCTAAACTCGCTGTGTGGAATGATAGATAAATAAATAAAAAATAAATACAGCAATCAGTGTGGAGGAGTGGGGTGCGGGGAGAAGCAGTCTGACAGCTTCAGGGAAGAAGATGTCTCTGAGTCTGGTGGTTTTACTGCCTGATGGCAGTGGTTGAAAGAGCTCATTTGCAGGGATAGAGTGGAGTCCTTCATGATGCTGAGGGTCTGCCCCCTGCATCTCCGCGTGTACAGTTCTTAGGTGTTGGGAAGGCTGCTTCCCACGGTTTTCTGTGCAGCCTTCACCACCCTCTGTAGAGCCTTCTTCTCCACCGATGTGCAGCTGCCGTGCCACAAGGTGCTGCCAGTGCAGAGCACGTTCGCTGCCAGTGCAGAGCATGTTCTCCACCACGTAGTTGTAGAAGCTTCTCAGGACTGAGCTCCCAAATCCAGCTTGCCGTAGCTTCCTGAGGAAGTAAAGTCGCTGGTGAGCCTTTCTGACCAGACAGGATGTGTCGGTGATCCAGGTGAGGTCCTTGGTTATGTGCACACCCAGGTACCTGAAGCTGGAAACCACTTCCACAGCTGCTCCTCCGATTGACAAGGGGTGAGGGGGGCCTCTGTCCCTTCTGAAGTCCACCACCATCTCCTTGGTCTTCTTCACATTGATGTAGAGGTTGTGTTCTCTGCACCACTGCTCCAAGTGTTCAATCTCCTGTCTCTATTCGGACTCATCGTTGTTAGTGATGCGTCCCACTACTGCTGTGTCGTCTGCAAACTTTACTGTATGACAGCTGGGGTGTCTCGCCAAGCAGTCATACGTCAGCATAGTGAACAGGAGAGGGCTCAGCACACAACCCTGGGGAGAGCCAGTACTGGGGGCTCAGTCTGAGAGAGGTAAGTTTCTGTAGCAGGGTCTGTGAGATGATGGTATTGAAGGCAGAGGAGAAGTTTAGGAAGAGCAGGTGAACGTAGGAGTTTCTGCTCTCCAGGTGGGTGAAGGCTGTGTGGACCACTGACGAGATGGTGTCATCAGTGGAGCGTTTTTTTCTATAGGCGTACTGATAGGGGTCCACATTGACGTCTGTCGTGTCCTTGATGTGAGTCATGACCAGCCTCTCGAAGCACCTAATGGCTACCAGGGTTAGTGCAACAGGTCGGTAGTCATTCAGGCCTGTCACTGTGGAGCTCTTTGGGAAGGGGATAATTGTGGCATTCCTTTAGCAGGTGGGGGCAGATGCCAGTGTCAGTGAGGTGTGAAAGATGTCTGTCAGCACCTCCGATAGCTGGTGTGCACAGTCTCTCAACCTGCCCCGGGATGTTGTCGGGGCCTGCAGCTTTGCAAGGGTTGATCCTCTGAAGGGTCCTCCTCACGTCTGCTGTGGTCACATTGAGCGCCGTGTTACCTGGTGGTGGGGTGAATCTGGTGTTGGTGGGGTGTGGCTGTTAGGGTATTCGAAGCGGGCGTAGAATGTGTTGAGGGCATATAGAAAGGAAGGGTCCCCTGGGCATTGTGCATCCATGGTGTTGTAGTTAATGCCCTTCCACATGCTCCGGGGGTCATTTGTGTGGAAGTGACCATGGATTTTTTTGGGCGTATATGGCCTTGGCCCTGCAATGCCTGCAATCAGATCTTTCCTCGCTACTCTGAGTGCTAATGGCTCCCCTGCCCTGAACGCAGCATTTCTAGCTTTCAGAAGAGCTCTCACCTCAGCATTCAACCAGGGTTTCTAGTTCGTGTAGGGGGCTACTGTCCTGATGGAAGTGACGTCATCAACATATTTAGAGATGAAGCAGAGGACAAAAGAGGCATATTCTTCAAGATCCACCTTTCCCTCACACAAAAGGTTGCATAGATTATGTTTTACAGACCATCTTCAAGTCGCCTTCTGACCGTCTTTTCAGGATGGTCTTATTTACGTCTTATTGCGACGACAGCGCCTTCTCCTGTCATCGTTGTTCTACCGGTAGTTTTTAGCGCTTCCATTGCGAGTCTACTGATAGATTTGTTAGATCTATACGCTACTTTACATTAAACATGACAACAGGGGAGGATGAATGCCTCACAACAAGAGGAAAAAGAAAAATAAGGAGCTTATTGACTACGGTGCGGGCTACAGTGGCACATTTCGGGACTTATGCAGATCCCAAATACACATCAGCAGGTACCAATAGGTAAAAAAAGTTTTTTTTACATAATATTGGGAAACAAAATGGCAGATAATGTCTCCTAATAGCTGCCATTTTGGGGTCCTTCCATAATAATACCCATATGTTGACGCATAGCACGTCTGATACGTTGGCCATAATGCGGCAACAATCAATCAAGCAGTGCGGCTTTGTAGCTTAACAAAGTTGTACTAAAACATTTTGACAGGTCAGCCATTACAGCTCACCTTGTGATTTAAATAACTGAGGAATTCCTCAAGGCACTTCTCCCTTTTGGCGTTTACACATTTTTTTCGTGCAATTTTGGAAATACCTCGAGAAGTAGATTCAAGTCATCATGGGTCCTCTTTAAGATGCTAAGACATGTTTAATGGAGGTGATGATTATTAACTTAGGGAAGTGGCTTCACACTGTGTATGGAGACACACAGCTGCAACTACCTACGTCAGCCAAGGGACCAAAATGAAATAAAGTATCAACCAGACGGGATTGGATTTTGTGATCTGCATTGAAAGGTGTAGCAATAACCAGCAATGGCTGATCTCATACTTTTTCACAAAAATACTAAACGGTGGTCAATCGATTGGCGCAACCTCAGTCCATTTACATGTGTCATCAGTTACTGCAACTTTCGTGATTTTGATGCATTTTTTTATTTATTGTAGAATTTGACTGCTATTATTAATAACAGTAGATAATACCAAGAAATAGTGCTCGTCCAATTGTACTGTGGGCTTTCAGTTGTTTTCTTCCAAAGCATTTCCAACAACTGAACGAACCAGACTTCCACTATAAAGTGTGCCCCAAGCACAGCACAAATTGTCTTTTGAAAGTTTCTTTAACCCAAAATAAGTTGGGATCAACCGACATCAACACATCACTGTGGGCTACACTGATCAATTATTGGAATTCCGTTCAAAATGCAGTTATACTTTAATTATCATATTTTTCAGACTATAAAGCGCACTTAAAATTATTTCATTTTCTCAAAAATTGACAGTGCGCCTTATAACCCGTTGCGCCTAATGTACAGATTAATTCTGGTTTTGCTTACCGACTTCCAAGCAAGTGTATTTTGTACAAGGTGCAATGAGAAGTGTGACCAGTAGAGGGCAGTCACACATAATAAATCTTTGGATTGCAGATTGACGCCTGTTCAATAAATGACGCTAGCAAAGCATGCCCAAATTTTTGATGTTTCTTTGAGAATGTAGAACATTACACACGTCGCTCAAAAAGCTGTAAAAATGTTTTAGTGCGACTTTAGGAAACTACAAAGCCGCACAGCTTAGTGGATTGTCGGCGCATTATGGCCAACGTAGTCAGATGTGCTGTGCTTCAACATATGGGTATTATTATGGAAGGACCCTAAAATGGCAGCTATTAGGAGACATTATCTGCCGTTTTGTTTCCCAATATTATGTAAAAACATTTTTTCTTACCTATTGGTACCTGCTGATGTGTATTTGGGATCTGCATAAATCCCGAAATTTGCGCGCTACTGCCACTGTAGTCCGCACCGTATAGCCAATAAGCTCCTTCTTTTCTTTATTCTCTTGTTGTGAGGCATCCATCCTCCGCTGTTGCCATTTCTGCTATAAAGTAGCATATAGTTCTAACTTATAGCTCTCAATGGTAAACGCTAAAAACTACTTGTACAACAACGATGACGGGAGAAGACGCTGCGGAAGTGAAGCCACGGAAAAAAGATCATCCTGAAGAGACGTTCAGAAAGCAAATTGAAGATAGTCTGTAAAACATAATCTATGCAACATTTTGACCATCATTACATGTAGGGCTGGGCGATATGGCCTTTTATTAATGATATTTTAATATTTTTAGGCCATGTCACGATACACGATATATATCTCGATATTTTGCCTTAGCCTTGAATGAACACTTGATGCATATAATCACACCAGGATGATGATTCTATGTGTCTACATTAAAACATTCTTGTTCATACTTCATTATTATATGCTCATTTTAAACTTTCATGCAGAGGGAAATCATAATGTAGACCACAAGGAAGTCTTAACTGTAGGAAAAAAAATCACTAAATTACCTCTTTAATGCGCCTTATAATCCGGTGCGCCTCTTGTATGAAAATGATACTGAATAGACCTGCTCATCGACCGTCCGCCTTATCATCCGGTGCGCCCTACGGTATGTTAGATTTTATTGTGTTTTTGTTATATCATTCAACTCCTTTTGATGTGATGTCTTTCTCCACTGTACTTACTATGAGGGTGTTTTGTTTGTACTACAGGAGTTGAATGGGAAGCTTATCATCGATCCTGCGAAGAAGAACCACTCTGGTGCCTATGTGTGTGTGGCCAGCAACACTATGGGAGTGCGAGAGAGCAGAGCAGCACGTCTGTCTGTGCTTGGTTAGATGTCTCAATTTCAAATTATTATTAATTGGCAATACAGCATTTGTACACAATGGGCCTGCTTTACAAAATATGTTCTTAACAATAGCCTTGCTCATTGGCACCAACTAACCTGTAGCTCCAAAAGGGAAACTGCACTTTTAAAAACATTTTTTGCCTATCATTCCCCATCCTTATGTAAGACAATAATTTTTATATATTTTTTTTAATGCATTCTAACTCGTAAATAAATGCGAGCCAAAGTTTGCGTACAATTTAGCCTATGGGAGTCGCTCTATTGTTGGTTGAAGTTTATTTAGGATATTATGCCTATGAAGCGCTTAAAAAACATTCAAACACCCCCTTTAAGGTTGTATATACACACTGTAAGTATATTTATAATGTAGTAACAGGGACATTCAAAATAACATGTAATATTTACATATTTTGACCATTTTAAGCATACGGTGGCGCATTAATTTAAAAAACGCAAGACATTCACAAAGGTGAAAAAGCAGCTCACCAGCTGATGATGTCAACCTAGCCACACAAACTCGTTAGCTCGTGACAATGCGTTGCTAAAAATGTGTTAGCGCTTATAATAACAGTATCAGTCATACTTGGTTAATATTCAAGTCACGAAATGTAAAAAGAGTATTGTTGGTGCTTTTTGGATGGTTATTTAGAGGGCTTTCTGGGCAGAATTGACTCAATTGGAAGCAGACTTTTATTTACGTTTATTTAATGATGTTTATTTAAAGAATGCATCAAAAAACAAAAACATATGTCTTCTTTTCTTACATAACGATTGTATAAGATGAGCAAAATTTCAACAAAAAGGGCAGTTCCCCTTTAAGAGAAACTCGAAGTGGGATTTAGGAAAAGTTCGGTGCACAATTTGTTGTGCTCAACCTAATAATTAGCCTGCAGCTCTTAATTAGCATAGATGACGCCCCCTGTTCCCTACATAAGACATTTAGTTGTATTTAACTTGGTGAGAATTGTAAAAAATAAGGCTATTTATCGTTAAACAAAAAAGAACTGCATTTTCATGTGCACATGACACTTCCATCTCATGTTCTTATAAGTTTGAACTCACAACCGCCCTGAGATCGGTAGGTTGTGAGTTCAAACCCCGGCCGAGTCATACCAAAGACTATAAAAAATGGGACCCATTACCTCCCTGCTTGGCACTCAGCATCAAGGGTTGGAATTGGGGGTTAAATCATCAAAAATGATTCCCGGGCGCGGCACCGCTGCTGCCCACTGCTCCCCTCACCTCCCAGGGGGTGATTACGGGGATGGGTCAAATGCAGAGGACAAATTTCACCACACCTAGTGTGTGTGTGACAATCATTGGTACTATAACTTTAACTTTAACTATCAATGTTTTTGTTATGATCCGCTGCCCGGATCATATTTCTGTTTACGTTTTCTAGTCACTTGTGTTTTTCTGTTAGTCTTGCTCTCTTTCTAGTTCCTGTTTAAGCACTTCTGAGTTTGGTTACCATAGTTACTGATTACTTTCACCTGCCGCGGGTGTTCCCGGCGCACACCTGTTTTTCATTATTGTCTTAATTATATAAGCCTGCCTTTTCATTCAGTCTGTGTTGCATCGTAGTTTGTGTTCGCACGACAGTTGACGACTTCTGTTCCTGTTCTGTAACCTTGTAGCTTCCACGCTAAAGGCTCTGGTAGCCTGCTAGCTTCCACGCTAAAGGCTCTGGTAGCCTGCTAGCTTCCACGCGAAAGGCTCTGTTTAGTGTTTTACCCTAGCTCCCACGCTAGCTCTTTTAGTTTTGTACTTTTAGTGCTATGAGCACGTGTTTATTTGTTACTGTCTGATTTATGCTTTAATAAATCATTGCTTACCTGCAAGCTGTGTCCGAAGCCCGATCTGCATTCCTGAGAGAACGCACAACCGCACCCGGTCGTCACAGTTTTCTCCTTACACTATGCTAATTAAAACACACCTACAATTAGAAATTAACTTAAGAACACATTTTTGAAATAATTTAACACGTTAACACTCTAGATGAGTAATTCGATAATCTTATAGGTATCAACCGAAGTCTGTCAGTACTCTTGGTTGCAGGCTTGTAAAATCAAACGTCATATTTTGATACCATTGTTGTACGTGACTTCACATTGGGTCACAGACTCAGCACCGGCTCAAGCATTTAGCCAGGAAACAAGCAGCCAAGCACTCAGCTGACTCAGCCGGACTGCCTCTAAGTAATATGACAATACTCCATACCAACAAAGCACGAAGAAGGCGCTTAAAAGTACAGTAAGGCTCTACTTTTTAAAATGTGCCATCTTAATTCTAATTTAAATTTTGATTTCAACACCTCCAAATTTGATAATGAAAACTACAACTAAGACGCACGTTACAATCAACAGCTGGTGTGGCATAAATACAATACTTACAGTTCAAACACTTTGTAGGACTCAACAAAAGACAAGACTTCCTGACTGTAGTCTTTACACGACTGCCATCTAAAGTCTTGGAATTGCAACTGCGTGCAACATCTACTATATGATACAGTACAGTACTTGCAAATAAAACACAAGATGTTAATTGTTTCACGAATGTGTTCTGAGCTATGCTGTCCAGTTGTTACCTTGTTTTATTACACTGTGTAGTGTAAGAAAACATTCTTTTCTCACACACCTCTTGTAAGAAAACAAGATATCTACTGGACAGCATAGCTCAGTACATCTATTAACACATTTGAACACTCACAAAAGTACTATACATTGGTAAGAATACTGCTGTGTGTGTAGAAATTACACTTTCTTTACAAGAAAATTTGTATGACTAAAATAAAAATCGAATCTCAAGAATGGTTTGTGAATAAGGCCCAATGTTTTTGAGTGTAGTGCAGTGCAAATGCAATTCCACATGAAGATAATATCTGCCTTTCTGCAGCAAAACCAGTTTTGGTGCTGAAGCCGGAAAACGTGTCGGTGAGAATGGGGGAGTCTGCCCAGTTCTACTGCCAAGCAAAAGGTGACCCTCCACCTGCTGTGGTCTGGAGCAGAGAGCAGGGGCCACTGCCCAATGGCAGGTATTGACAACTACAACATGCACAACTGATCAGAGCTAATATACTACACACAGTACAATAACAAAGTACCAGTGCTTTCCTAAAAGTACTTTAAGAATAATATTTTTTCAGTTCTTTCAGTAGATATATGGGATAGCTGGGACTAGGAATGTAACGATTGGTCACATTAATTATGACCAAAATGATCACGGTTGTCATTATTATCGCGATATTGTTGAGTGTGCTCAAAAAGCACTTACACACAAAAATTTAATTTTTTTAACCAAGATTTCAAATAAATAAACTTACACACACAATGCACTTTTCTTGGCAGAAAAAACTAAACATATATTGATGATTAACTGCGTTATAATTCTATGAGAGTTTTGCAGATGCACATGCACGTCTGTGGGCTTTAGCTGTGGCTGCTTTTCCAGGATTCTGATTGGACAAAATGTGCATGACAGCTGACCTATGCAATTGTGTGTACACGTTGACAGCTTTGAAACTACACTTGTGTGGATGGAGATGGTTTTAACCCCAGATATGCGTTTTTAAAACTATCCGTGTTCTTGTGGACATGGCCTATGTAGGCACATTCTGTAGGTTCAATGTACACAATATAATATGTTAGTTGCGCAAACAGCTATGTGTTGATACAACTTTAGATTGGGGTATGACATTTGTAATGGACAATGACGTTAATGTGTCTTGTTTTTATGTTAGCATTTAAGCTAGCTAACGATTAGCACACTTGCTGCTTCTCCAGGAAATGAGCAATATCACTGTGCTGTGAGTTTATCAAACGCACTTTATCAATTACAGTTTTACAATAATTAGAATTTAAAAGGGTAATTTTAACGGTCTGATGTATTACCACAATTTATCATTACTACAGGTAATTGTTACATCCCTAGCTATGACTTTGTGTTGATCTTGCTAACTGGCAGCAAGCTCTTGCTTCATAAAGGTAAACAAACATCCTAAACAACTTGTATCTTTTCTTAAAACAGTACTTTAACTGCATTTTCTTACAAGTATTCTCTAAACAATATTCTTCGCCAAACAGTAACTTGATAAGTGGGCAGGCACCCCATAAATCAAAATATGGACAAATAAGCAGTGAAGTAGTAAACTGATAGATTGTTACAAACATCTGTTCTGTAATGGCAAGTGAGTAAGTATATTTTAAAAGTCCTGTGACTGAAATTAAGGATTGTTTAGTTTCCATAGATTGTATATAGACTCATTATTTATATTTATTTTAGATACAATTTAAGATTATTCCAAAGAGACATATTGTTAATACATGTTTGATAATATTTAATATACTATTGATCAAAGTTCAAAACCATCTATCTGCTCGGTTTTCTGATTGGTGGATTTTAGTTTGGATGGTGGCATAAAACTATGTTAAGCAAAATCCACTAAATTAGAAAATTCTGCCAATAAACTTTTTTGCACATTGACCATCAATATAATCTGTGATGTGAATGTGTAAACCCAAGTTTTAGTACATCTAATTAAGAGCCCATTAACAAAACTAACATCTGTCTTTGCACAGGTATCTTGTGAACCCAGACCAGACACTCCAGATGCATTATCTGACGATGGAAGATGCTGGCAAGTACACCTGCACCGCAGTCAATGATGTAGGTGTGGTCACTGCCACCGCACACTTATTCGTTGAAGGTAAACTAATGTCAAGATGTATTTTTCACCATATCGTTTCAGACAACATTTATCTCATTTCAAGTTTCCCTTATTTAAGCATTTTATTTTTGTAAAAAAACAAACAAGTTTACAGTAGATATGTGTTGAATTGAGGTAACCACTTAAAATGCACGTCTAAACTGTTCAGTACAGTATTTACATAATTACGTTTTTCTTTTTTACACTGATTTATAGGGATGATGTTTGATAAGAAATTATCGAGTTCGAGCCTATTATCGAATCCTCTTATCGAACCGATTCCTTATCGATTCTCTTATCGAGTCCAGATAGGTTGTTGTATATGGAAAAAAACACACAATATTTGGTTTAACAAAAGCTCACTTTTATTATATAAGAAAAAAATAAAATCTAATAAATAAATAAATATTGACTGTTAACCCCCCTAAAAAAATAAAATAAAATAAATAAATACTGACTGTTGTTACCCAAAGTATATTAAGTGGGATTTTTCAGAAAAACAAATATATACAGTAACACAAAAACAACCTGTCTCTGTCTCTGTGATCACTATAGGTGTATAAATAGTAATATAGTGTTAAATAAAATCAGTCCCTTGGGCACAAAACTGAAAATAATACAGCTCTCCAAAAAGTGCACTTCTGCTGCTATTTGACATAACTGTTTGTTATGATGCTTTGACATTTTTGCACTTTATTTCTTTATTGAAAGAAAATTCTATGAAGAGAAAAGTTGTTTGCAAATGTGGTTACAATGCTAAAAAATGAAAAGTTAAAGCTAAAAAAAGAAATACTGTCATGTCTGTGTTAATCATGTTTTTGTTTTGCTTGGTTTTTGGACTCTTTTTTTTAGTTCCTGGTTTCACTTCCTTGTTTTGTTTGGTTTCCATGGTCACCCATTAGTTTTCACCTGTCATGTCACGCACCTGTTTCACGTTTTGAGTCACGCACCTGTTGTTAATCATGTCTGTGTTATTTAAGTCCATTGTTTTTCTGTTGGTCTTTCTGGCGACATCATATTTATGCTCTGCACGTTATCATCGTTTTGCTTCATGCCGTGTTCACAGTTCTATGTCAAGTAAGTTTTTGTTTCATGTTTATCGTTCTCCGCCTTTGTGCGCGCCTTTTGTTTTCATAGTCAAGTTTTTTACCTCCGCTGTGAGCGCTTTTTGTTTATACCCTTTTGAGTTAAAATATTAAAAATGTCCTCACCTGCACGCCATGTCGGCTTCAGTTCGTTTGCATCTCGGGAAAGCAACACACGCAGGAAACTGCATCTTAGTCCATGTCTTGACAAATACACTTTATTGAGTTAAAATCTTTCTTTATATGTGAAAGATGTGATGTTATGAGCTAGGGAAAATAACAACTACACTACCCAGCATGCAACGGGAGTCACGAGCATGCGCAGTAGCCCCGAAAAGTGTTGTTGCATGTCGCCACCGGCAGCTAAGAATGAGGTTATGAGCACGCTGTGAAAGTAAACGTCAAGAACTCAGTCAACACGCCTTGTCTGCATTATTTATAATTAGACAGACAACACATATACAGTGTGATTTTGTTTTGTTTACAAGGAAAGAAAAACAAAAGTTAAAAAAGGGAGATGTATGTTGTGTATATATATGTATGTGCTGCGGTTGCTTTAAGAACGTTGCGACAGCTGCCGTAAAGGAGGTGCGTTGCTAGCCTGGTTGCTATGTTTCCGGTTGGTCGTAAAAGTGTTGGTCATGTGTTTGTACCCTGCTCAAATCTCTCAGTAAAGTTATTCAGTGGATTATACCTTTAGTTTTGAATTTTATTACACCTTGGAGTGCTTTTTCTGGTCCATTTTTTCCTGCTTTCGCTATCTGCTCCTAATGACTGAGCTACGTGACGTCATTTCTTGTGATGTCACACGGGGCATTTCTGGTCGGGACGGGATTCGTTCCCACGGATTCGAATAAAGAAGCAACTCTTTTTCTTTACTATAGTGGTCTCGATAACGGGTACCGGTTCTCAAAAAGGGATTCGTGTCCGAGGACTCGGTTCTTTTCTTATCGAACAACCGGGAAAATGTTTGAGAATTATATCTTGGAATGTAAAAAGGTGCAAATGAACAGGTGAAACAAAGAAAAATTCTAAAGCATCTAAACAACCTTTCTACTGATATAGCTTTTCTACAGGAAACCCATTTTAAAACTGAACATTTAAAATATCTGAAAAAAGGATGGGTTGGTGAGATAGTTGGTGTTGGACTGTCCTCTAAAAGATCTGGTGTTGCTATAATGTTTAACAAAAAGATTAACTATATTATAAATAGTGTATTTTTAGATCCAGAGGGTAGATATATGATTATTAACTGCTATATAGATAATAACAATATCACATTGGTAAACTTATATGCACCCAATGATGATAAACCTTCTTTCTTTGGTGACATGGAGCTCAAATTGGCAGATTATGTTGATTCTGATATAATTATGGGTGGAGATCTAAATTTAACAATAAATCCAAATATTGATAAAACTGGTAAGATCGTTAAACCCAAGAAATCTGTTTTTTCTCTTCTGAAAATAATGCAAACTCTTAACCTAATAGATATTTGGAGAACCTTAAATCCATATGAGAAGGATTACACTTTTTATTCAAACAGACATCAGTCATTTTCAAGAATTGATATGTTCTTTGTTCCTAAGGCAATTGTAGAAAACGCGCAGGCTAAAATTCACCCAATAATTATTTCTGATCATAGTCCAATTCAAATCGACGTAAGCTTTCCTCCTGCAGATACTTTTTCTTTTTCTTATGCCTTCTGATCTCTCTCTCTCTCTCTCTCTCTCTCTCTATGTCCACTACTTGATGTCCATACCCCCCCCCCACCCACCCCCCTCCACACCCCTGATTGTAAATAATGTAAATAATTCAATGTGATTATCTTGTGTGATGACTGTATTATGATGATAGTATATATGATAGTATATATCTGTATCATGAATCAATTTAAGTGGACCCCGACTTAAACAAGTTGAAAAACTTATTCGGGTGTTACCATTTAGTGGTCAATTGTACGGAATATGTACTTCACTGTGCAACCTACTAATAAAAGTCTCAATCAATCAATCAATCAATGTCGCTTTCCAATTCAAACAATGGAAAATTAATATTTCTTTATTAGACAGTGAGGAAAATAAATTACGAATTAAAGAATTTATTTCAGATTTTATTAAAAATAACCAAAATTCTGTCTCTGACATTTCCACAATATGGGAAGCACTTAAATGTTGTGTAAGAGGAGAACTTATTAGGATTGCAAGCTTTAAGAATAAAAAACAACGTGCTGAAGAAAATGAATTATTGAATGGAATCAAACAATTGCAGGACACATTGTCCAAACAGTATAATTAGGAAACATGGATCAAACTTTGCAAACAAAGAATGGAATATGATAATATAATAAAGCAAAAGGTTGAATATAAAATTAATAGGGCAAAATTAAAGTTTCATGAATACGGCGAACAAGCTGGAAAGCTCCTTGCGTTAAGATTAAAGAAGCAGATGACTAGAAATCATATATCTAATATTAAACTTTCAGATGGTAGTATTACTGTTGATCCCAAGCAAATCAATGAAACGTTTAGAACATTTTATACAAATTTATATAAGCCTGAGAAAGATTGTAGCATAGAAGCTATGCAATCATATTTAGACGCAATACAACTGCCATCCTTATCAGAGCATGACATACAATTTCTGGAGGAACCTATACAATTAATGGAAATTCAAAAAGCTATAAATTCATTTGCAAAAAATAAATCTCCTGGCCCTGATGGCTACAATACGGAATTTTATCAAATATTCAGTGAAGATTTGTCTCCTCTATTATTACAAATGTACCAATCTTCGTTTAATAAACAATTGTTTTCTCCAACCTTCAATTTTTCTCATATCTCATTGATACATAAAAAGGATAAAGACCCATTGAATTGCAGTAATTATCGTCCTTTATCCCTAGCCAATATGGACAATAAAATATTGGCAAAAATCTTAGCCACACGATTATCAAATGTAATAGGAAAATTAATTCATACTGACCAAACTGGCTTCATGGTAGGTCGACAATCTTCAGACAATACAAGGAAATTGTTCAATGTTATTTACTATGCTAGAAGTGTCCCTTATCCCACAGCAGTATGTACTGTTGATGCGGAGATGGCATTCGACCGCATAAACTGGTCATTTATGTTTTGCACATTACGTAAATTTGGATTTGGAGATAATTTTATACAATGGATTAAGATGCTTTATACAAGACCCATGGCATCAGTCAAAACCAATAATCATATTTCAGAACCTTTTTCATTAAAAAGAGGAGTAAAACAGGGATGTCCTGCATCTGGATTATTATTTAATTTGGTTATTGAACCCTTAGCTGCAAAAATAAGAAGTGAACATAATATTCATGGTATAAAAATTGGCTCTCAGTATAATAAGCTGTCGATGTATTGTGACGACATATTTCTCTACCTTTCACATGTTAACTCCTCTCTTCACTATATCAATAATGTCATCACTGAATATGGCTGTTTATCAGGGTATAAAGTCAATTGGGACAAATGTGAAATATTACCACTTAATAAACACTGCAAGAAATCACAAGTTCAGAACTCCAAAATTAAATGGAAAGAGGCAGAAATCATATACCTAGGACTACATATTACACCAAACCTTTATGCAAGTAGAGATCTAAATCTTAAACATTTAAAAAATAAGATAGAATCCAAAATGGAACGCTGGTCACGTCTCCAAATATCACTTTGGGGTCGTGTGAACATAGTAAAAATGAGTATACTGCCAGCAGTTAATTATATACTGAAAATGATGCCTGTCCTAATTAAAAAAGTTGGTTTAAGAAAGTACATACAATGATATCACATTTTATATGGTGTGGAAAGAAGGCCAGATGTTCATACTTAAGGTTGTCTTGTACACAAGATAAAGGAGGACTACAATTACCAAACTTCTTACATTATTATATCTCCTTCGATTGTGAACAAGCAAGCCACTTATTTCATTCTTCTGCAGATAAAGATTGGATCAACATAGAAAAAAATATGTTAATGAATTTGGACATTGATGTGGGGAGCTTATATTATATTAAAAAAATACCTAATGAATTGAGGCAGAGTCCAATAGAAGCCACCTTTAACATTCTAAAACTGTGCCAGAAAATACTAGGAATCAACCCAATGAAATCTGTAAATCAACCGTTTTGGTACAATCCTATTATCATAATTAATAAAAATGTGGTTAAATGGACAACATGGAAAGACAGAGGTATTACTAAACCTCATCATATTATTAATAAAAACTCTTTTAAATCGTTCAATGATTTAGTTGAACAATATAATGTACCCAGAAATCATTTTAAATTGTATCTCTTTAAAACACGCTGTAAATAAATGCATATCCTCTGAAAGTATGTCTTTAAATAGCCATGAACTGGAAGATGCACTTTTTAATCAAGATACAATTAAGAAATGAATTAAACTATTTTATGGAATAATAAATGAACACCACACTAGAAATGCAAATGATGCATGTGTTCGGAAATGGATGATGGATTTGGACATTTTAGATGAAAGAGACATATCATGGAATGATATTTGGAAAAATGCCAATAAGCCCTTTAGAATCATTAAAGATAAACTGACTCAATTTAAGATATTGAATAGATAGTATTTTACATCTTCTCAGCTGTTTAAAATTGGTGTAGTAGATAGCAAGTTATGTATGAAGTGTCGGGCAGCTGAGGGAAATCTTGTTCATTTATTGTGGGAATGTCAGAGAATAAAAGAGTTATGGTTGAAAACAACAAAAGAAGCAATCACATTCCTTAATATAAACATCCCAATGACACTGCAAACTTGTATTCTTGGGGATCTACATCAATTTAGTAATGTGTCATCAAAGAGTAAAAATGCTTTTCTTTCAATATGCATAATAACAAAAAGGGTAATATTTAAAAAATGGATAGCTGTTGATAGTCCAACTCATACTGATTGGTATACACAAGCTATGGAGATGATATCAGTAGAACAAACTGCATTTAGTTTAGATAATAATGAGTCATATATTTGAATATGGGATCAATTATTTAAATTTGTTTCAACTATTAAATGAACCAAAATATGACTTATTATATCTTTGTGGAAAATATTGGACACAGTGTATTGTCAAGCTTGTGAGATGTGATGCAGGTGTGGGCCACTGACACTATTGTTCATTTCTAATTTTTTTATTATTTTTTTTTAATGTTTTTAATGATAATATCAATGAGGTTTTTTTTTAATCATTGCTATTTTGAAATTATTACTAATATTGATGCTGTTGTCGATAATGTTAATTTTTGTTTCACTACATTTGTATTGTTCCGTGTCATGTTTGTGTGTCCTCAATTGCTCTCAATTGCTCTGTTTGTTGTTATTCTTAACATTGCTGGGACGGGTTTGGTTTTGGAATTGGATTGCATTATTGTGGTATTGTTGTGTATTGTTCTGTTGATTGATTAATAAATTAATTAAAAATAAAAAAAATTAAAAAAAAGAACAACCGGGAAAACTGGTTTCAAGTATCATCCCTACTGATTCATAGTATTGTCAGTATTCAGGCTGTCTTTGAATAGGGATTATTTATATTCGAATCTGTTTTATCAGATTTTGCCAAAGCCGGAAATCAGTACAATCTACAACGTTATATGTCTTTTTTCAAGAGACAAATAAACATATTGTGTTTGATATGTAGTACTGCATACTGACTGGTCAAGAGGTGTTAGTAATGTCACATGACTGCAGTTCTAGCTCCTAGTCTAGTAGAACCCAGACGTGTAGAACCTGGGCTGCTTGGTTGACAACCAAGTATCCTAACCACTTGTAAATATATGACAATGCCTGTAAATGTTGACTTGCCTACATGAACCTTCGACAAAACACTCATACTAGTTTAACTGGGATGATAGATAATGCAATGAGTTTGAGGAGAATCAGGTAGTGCTGATCTAAAAGAACCTATTATCATACCAGGAATCTAAACTGCTGTGCCATATGAGACTGAAAATGCAAGATGACTAGCCACACTCAGGGGGACTACCATAATTAACCTCATATAAAAATAACATTGTGAGGTTGAAATGAATCAGGTAGTACTGATCTGAAGGAACTAATTTCCATACCTGAGTTAAATCTGTGTTACCTGGGTGAAAACCAGGATTCCAAACCACTATACCAGGGTTGTTTCAACTCTGGCTAGTGAGCCAAGTGCTGCCCGCCGGCGTCTTCTGTTCGGCCCGAGAGACGTCATAAGTTTATTACGGAGTTAGGCTCACCGGTTGTCTAAAGCTTACTTTTCAATATCTGTCAGTCTATTTCTATTTCAGATGGAAGGGATAGCAAACTAAATATAGATGTACAGTATCTTGCTATGTTTTGAAAAGGTATAGCAATAAATAAGCTCTGCTTATTCTTACTCCTTTTCGGACGTGCTGTAATGAAACAACTGGAAATATGTGATCTGTGTTAAACGCAAGTAAACTCAGCCAGCATAGTTAGTTGTCCTCTGTTTGCTGTCCATGTAGCATTCATGCTAGTGACGCCATTCTTGATGTGCGCAATGATAAGAAAGACTTTTGCTGCAATACCAACTAATTACCTCAGTTGTATCTGTAGTTCCTTTTGAGTTTGTTTTGAAGGGCGCAAATCACATCGCTCTAACTATCATCACTCTGGCATGCGACGTGATCATTGCCTGCCACCATCTGGCGGTCAAAACAAACACTGTGATTAATATTATTCCATTGATAACACGATAACGCAATTTTTAAAAAATTAATCACATGCGTTGATGCGTTAACATTGACAGCCCTAATGTGTATATATATATATATATATATATATGTATATATATACAGTACAGGCCAAAAGTTTGGACACACCTTCTCATTCAATGCGTTTTCTTTATTTTCATGACTATTTATATTGTAGATTGTCACCGAAGGTATCAAATCTCTGAATGAGCACGTGTTTTATATTCTAGTTTCTTGAAAATAGCCACCCTTTGCTCTGATGACTGCTTTGCACACTCTTGGCATTCTCTTAATGAGCTTCATGAGGTAGTCACCTGAAATGGTTTTCACTGCACAGGTGTGTGCAGAGCAGTAATCAGAGCAAACGGTGGCTATTTTGAATTAATGGTCTGGTCTGGTCTCATTCCCGTGCCGAATTTGGCCCCTGGGCCACCAGTTGAATTACCCTGGTCTATAGGATATGAACTCTAAAATAACTACTATTCATTTTTGCTGAGACTTAATCACAAACACGTGGGATTTTTTGTTTGGGCACTTGCCCTGAGATCGGTAGGTTGTGAGTTCAAACCCCGGCCGAGTCATACCAAAGACTATAAAAATGGGACCCATTTCCTCCCTGCTTGGCACTCAGCATCAAGGGTTGGAATTGGGGGTTAAATCACCAAAACTTATTGCCGGGCGCGGCCACCGCTGCTGCCCATTGCTCCCCTCACCTCCTAGGGGGTGATCAAGGGTGATGGGTCAAATGCAGAGAATAATTTCGCCGTGACAATCTTTGGTACTTTAACTTTAACTTTTTAATTCCGCAGAAGGATTTGCAGATACAAGGACTAGTTCATGATGCGTGTTAGGCTGTAGGATAACCCAAACTTTTGGTGAAAACCAAATCATACTAAAAAGTGGTGCGTACAAAAACCAAGCTACTACTGTATTGTATTCAAGATCAAAGTTAATGTACTTATATAGCATAATTTAAAAACAGCCACGTCTGCCCCAAAGTGATGTGCAGATTAAAAAGAAAGGTAAAAGATACAATTTTTTTTTACTAAAAATCACAATAAGTACAGAACATTCTATATAAAAAACACGACTAAATACACCAATCAATTAAATGGTAAAAACTATATTAGCACTACACATACATTGTTAAAATCAGCACTAAATAATATAAAATAAGAAATATTCATCAAAATTATAAAAAAGTATAAATTTAAACATAAATATGTCAATAACATCTCCAGCTCTGCCTGTTTTAAACGTCAGTGCAAATAAGTGTGTTTTTAAAGAACATTTAAACATTTTGAGAGAGCATTCCAAAGTTTAGGACTCCAGCCAGAGCTCTGTCTCCTCTGGTCTTTAGTCTCGACTTTGGGCAGATGACCTTAGAGTTCTGACCAGGGTGAGCAGTATAAATAAGTTAGATAAATATGGTGGAGCCAGCCTACGGAGAGATTTAAAAACAAACAATAAAAGTTTAAACTTAATTCTAAAAACAACAGGCAACAAGTGTAGAGAAACCAGTGCGGTAGCGGCGTGCTCTTTTTTCTGCTTTCCTGTGAGCAGGTCTCGAGCGGCGTTTTGGACCAGTTGCAAACGGCGAGTGGAGGACTAATTAATGCCAAAATAGAGAAAATTACAGTAGTCAAAGCGGGATGTTATCTGTGCATGCACAACTGTTTCTAACTAGTTTATGGGAAGGTTATGATTCGACCTTATAAAGTAGTTTAAACTGGAAGAAGGCAGTTTTTATCATTGAGCTTATTTGTCAAGTTTAAAATAATTATCAATAATAACACCAAGACTTTTTGCATAATGCGAGAGTAGAACCATAATAAACCAAGAGCACTGTTAAGGTTAGAGAAGAGATCAGGCTCACCAAAAATGACGATCTTGTTTTTTTTCTCAGTTTTATGAATTTATATGTCATGAAATACAGTAACGATATAGGTCTGTGTGTTCCGTACAGCTTCCAGTACAAAACAGAAAGACCTCCACAAAGAATTGTCTGCCCTGCGTGCTACTCTGGAAAACGTCAGCATCATGCACCCAGGGTCTAATATGTCGCAAGTAGAGTGGAAGGTATGTAACAACTGTTCCAGATAGTTTTAGAGAACATGTTCGTTCATTTGGTGTATGTTTTGTTTTTAGCTCCAGTCCGTCCTCACTCAACCTCATTACCTTGATGGCTTTGAAGTTCTCTATCGTTCCCTGCTACCAGCCAGCTCAAACTGGGTTGCAAAAAAAGCAACAGTGCCGAGCTTTCAAACACAGGTTGGCCCCTTAAAAAGAGGCTACAAGTATGAGTTTAAGGTTCGTCCATATGGCAGCAGCTTGTATGGACGGGAGAGTAACACCCGTCTCCTCACAGTCCCAGAGACAGGTGAACATATTTCTGCTATTACATAGTATTAATAAAATACATTTTTATTTAACTATTGACTTTCATCTGCAGTGCCCAGTGCTGCTCCACTGGCTGTTTCAATAACTGTCAGCCATAATCACAATAACTCCATCCACCTAAACTGGGAGCCTCCTCCTTTGGAATCTCTCAATGGGATCATACAGGGTTACCAGGTAAACTAATTTAAAGCTTGTTTCGCTAAAACTTTATCAAAACTGTATAGTCCGGCAATTTATTCAAGTAGGGTTAGTTCTAAGTCCATCATTAAATTCATGTTGGCTAAGGTAGAAGGCACATAACACACATATTCAACTGTTCAATACTTCTTACACAACTAGTTATCTAACATGAGCTGAATAACAAAATTCACAATAATGTGAATGCGCTAATACATTTTCTGGTTCAATTTAGTTGGTATGCAGACTCATCTTCATCATGCTGTTAACATTTTGACATCATAAGTCAAAGACAACGCCAAAGACAAAATTCATAAACAGTACCTCGCCATTGTAAGGTTTGAAACAAGATGTTCTCAGAGGGAAGTGCAGGCCACTGAGACCTGAGTGCCACTAAGTGTCATCGGCAGGTTGCAACAAAGATACAGAAAAACTGGAAGAGTTTCAGAAAAATAAACTGCATGCAGTTATGGGAAAATTAAAAACAATGTCACATGTTGTGAACAGCAAAGTGTGCAAAAAGTACGGAAACATTCAAATAGACAAAAGTTTAAAGATGGTGAAATTGAGTTTACCTGTAAAATGTGTCATTTTTATTTGTGGAGAAAACCCACCAATTTGTGCATTTTTCTCCCACGAAAATAGGGCCTATTTTTTGAGAAAACCTATCTCATTCACCTTCTGTCAGTAATGATTAATACATATGTTATAATAAAGCAAAATATGTAAAGTATATTGCATAACTGTATAATAGTACAGACTACAGTACAATGAGTACATGGTTTAAGGCAGGGACTTGCGGTTAGTGGGTGGCATGTAAGACAGAGCCTCACTTGTGATTAGGGATGGGTATTGAATTCAGTACTTTTATAGGTAACGACCAAATTCCGTCAGTACTGCCGGGTACCGATTCACTTAAAATCAAACAGTTCTATATTTCGATATATTTGTTGTACGTGATGTTACATCCAGTAGCAGACCCAGGACCGCCTCTTTCACTTGGCGGGTAAACAGGCATATTCGTAGTAGACTGCTTCTAGGTAATGTTGACGTTTTCCATGCCAACAAAGCAAGCATGCCGGGTAGAAAGCACTCAAAAGTAAGGTTCCACTGTTCTAAATGAGCTTGCTTGATGCTAATTTACATTGGATAGGCCATATACATGCTATTAATTGGCAGTAGCAATTTCATGCGGCCAATTGCACTAAGTGCTAACTAACTAAATGCATGTGACAAACAGCTGGTATGTAATAAGTACACTACTTAGAGTGTAAACACTTTTTAGGGCTCAACAAAAACAAAACTGGTACATTTAACTTAATGACAAAGACTACTTCCAGACTAAAGCAACACACCTACAAAATAAAATTAATGAATACATGCAAATGAGACTCAGAAATGTAATACAATCCGACAATATCTAGACAGCACAGTTATTTTTATCAGCTCAGTGATAAATGTTGAACAAATTAGACTTTATTATTAAACCTATTAAGATTTATGACCACCCACACACAACATTTTTGAAAATTGATGCCTGTGCCGAGCAAAGTATGATTCAAAGACGTGTTTCTATGAAATGTTTATTTACAAATCAATTATTTAGTTCTGTGTTCTCATATGCTGCAAATGCAAATTACGCAAATAGATTTCAAGACAATTCGTCATGATTGCAACTACATGAAACCCTCTCTCACCCAGTCCTTCAAACCTAATGCAAATGATTGTATTCAGGTGTGGTGCGTGGAGTCGGATGAGCAACTGTACCAAAACTGGACAGTTAATAGCAGCCGGCATAGTCTTGATGTTTATTTCCTGCAACCAGGGAAACGCTACTGGATTACTATTGCCGCAGTCAATGGTGCTGGAGTAGGAATCCTCAGTGACCCTCATGGAGTCGTCATAAGTAAGCAAATTGAAACTTGAAAATCGAATTACTGTTTGTATCTTTTTTACTGTGTTATTCCAAAATTAACGTTTTAATGGAGTTAATTTGCTTTTTTGTATCAAAGACCCACAGATTGGTTTTACCTCTGAGACAGACAGCCACAGACTGGATCAGTCTACCTTTTTGGCCCTGCTTCAGGACCCGATATTGATTGGCAGCATCGGTGCCCTCTTGTGGTTCATTTTAATGGTTGCAGCTGTCTGTCTTCTAAAACGCCACAGCAAGATGTGTCACCTCATACCAGGACGTGACCGGGCTAAAAGTGTGGAACATCATTAGGAAATATTAAACAGTTACCAGTTACTATCCCCTTGTTACTTATTTAGCATGCTTTTGTGATTTTTCCCATTCTCAGGTTTGCATAGATTAGCCACTGAAGATCTCTTCATAAATCACAGGTAAAATATGTCCTTTGATAGACTAAATATTTAAGAACTGTAAATGTGTAAGGAAAAGACAAAAACCCTCAACATATTAAACATTTTCTACTATGGGATTTAGGATAACAGTTCCAGACTCTCCTTGGATTTCTGGGAGTTGGAGACCAGCGTTTAACCAGAAGTACCAAGACTTGTGGGTTCAGGGTCACAAACACTCTGGGATTAGCAGCACAAGTGAGTACTGCGTTTGAACGTCCTTGACGCTACTGCACATGCGTGTGATGTTGGACATGGAAGCGGATGTCTGGGCCATATTTCATAGATCAAAGTTAAGAAGTCAAGAAGCGTGGGGAAACAAGGGAAAGATATGAGTTCAATCAAAACGGGACAGTTGAGTGTTTACAGTGGTTACGTTTTAAAAATGGATTATTTCTGACTTTCTTGTAGTTGTATTAGTTTTACACACGCAGACGCAATAAACTCCCAAGATGCATCTTATCATTCATGTTGTTTGTAATGTTTCAATGTATAGTCTAGTATTTGTTGCCTTTTGATTGTGGTCCATTTTGCAATACACATCAGCAAACAAGGATGTTAAAACACATTTTCTTTGTATACATTGATTTCATCAGGTTTTCCAGTGCCAACCAAGAAGGACCCAGGCTGTTTGAACCCAGATTTTCCAGTTGTGACTGACAGCTGCAGTGTCTATGGCACCTTTTATGTTGATCTGATGGGAAACGGGCTAAAGACCTTCAACAGTCCCAGACAATGCCCTAAAATGCCTCACGGTCTGCCACAACAGCAAGGAGCTGAGACCATTCAGATATTCACTCAGTCTGCCCCCAAGACCTCGCCCCACACTTGTCGGGATGCATTACCATGGAAACAGTCCATTCGACCTCAGCCCAAGATGGGTGTGCTCAGGGAAAAGAGCCACATCAAGCAAGGTGAATCTGTTTATTACATTATGACCACTTTGTTGGTACTATACCTACAGTCATGTTCCTTTGTTTTTTGTAATGTCTGGTATTAATTGTCATCAAGGAAATATGTAAGGAAAGGTGAAGTGGTACTTTCTGAATCCCGAAGAAAATTGTGAGGTGGTCTGTTGTTCTCATGCAGAGATAACGTCTACACAAACTTTTATTTATTTTGAATTAAAAACAGCATTAACTCACTAAAACAGTATTAGAAAATACACAAGAAAGATTATTAATACATTGGCACTACTAAAAATAAAATAAAATATATTACTAACGGTAAACTACAAGTTTTTTTTAAATACAATATAAAGTGCATATACAGTAGGGCAATAACATCCATTTCCCCTTCCAGAAATAGCAGCATTATTAAGCCTCATGGCACATGATACCAAAGAAATGTTCAAGCCTCTCAATCAATCAATCAAAGTTTACTTATATAGCCCTTAATCACAAATGTCCCAAAGGGCTGCACGAGCCACAACGACATCCTTGGCTCAGATCTCACATCAGGGCAAGAAAAAAACTCAACCCACTGGGAACAACGAGAAACCTTGGTGACCGGTGCAATGGATGCCGAGTGGATACAGTTAATAATGTGAGAGTCCAGTCCATAGTGGGGCCAGCAGGGGAACCTCTCAGTTGAACAGTGCAACAAGGGGAATCTGGGACAGCTCTCTGGTGAGAGAGGACAATGTGGCTGGAGTTATTGGGGATTGAGCCTAATTGAGATAGTGTCCTCTGTTGTACCACTGCCTCCACAAACTCCAGCTCATACCTACCACAGAGCCTACTCTCCGGATAAGAGGGTCAAGCCTATGTGTGTCTGCCCCAACAGACTGCTGCATATAGAAAATATATGCACAGAGCCTGGAGCATGGTACGGTCGTACATGGTGGCAAATGTTGTGACCCCAAAATGCAGAGACAGGTTTGCAAGTGCAGGAAAAAAGGACAGAGTTTGCATAAAATGCATTCTGACTGGCAACCAACAAGTGTGTCCTGATTAGCAATCAGGGACAGGTGAGGGAGCCAGCGCTCTGACCAGAGGAGTGGTCGTAAATGGAGGCAAACAGGAGCGGGAAATAAAAATAAGAGCGACGGACAGGAAATGATACAAGACAGTGAAATTAACTGTTGTGTGAGATCATGACAGAACAAACATTAAAGGAGGCAAGTCTCCTCAAAAAGTCCTTCTTGTTTACACTGTGCAAATGTTCTTATTGTCCAGTTGTAGACCGAAGTATTTGTATGTTGACTCCTACCTCTATACATCAATGATAGGATAGAATATACTTTTTTTCATACCACAATGGGGAAATGCCACGGTTGCAGATTTAAGGTCACGGTTCATTACAGCAAGGGAACAACATGTAAAGCACAAAACTGCTTTGATTTTGTGTAAATAGCTTTAATGGTTTTGAAATGGAAATGGAAATGGTCTGTACTTATGTAGTGCTTTACTATTCCTGAAATGATACCTAAAACGCTTTACATTATATATTACATTCAACCATTCCCACACACATTAACACACTGATTGCAGAAGCTGGCATTCAAGGCGCTAACCATTACACATCAGGAGCAAAGTAGGTGAACTGTGTTACTCAAAGACACAACGGCCGTGACTAGGACTGCAGAAGCTGGATACAAACCAAGAACCCTCATGTTGCTGGCAATGCCGCTCCACCATCTGAGCCAAACCACCCCAAACATAAAAAACTGCAAAATACAGGCAAAAATTTGACTATGAATACATACCAATATTGCCATCTCTTTAATAGACATGAATTAGGCATTGTGGCAATAGCAGACTCTATGCCTTAATACAAGACAGGACACCTCTAAAATTATTTGCACCAGTTAAGTTCACATTGTAGAGAAAAATATATATTTAATATCTAATGAAAGAATGTTCCTCAAATATATAAACCAAATTTTAATTTGCAGAGTTGCACGCAGTGAGCAGTGTCCCAATCGTAGCAACCGGGTACCAGGCTGGTCCACCTCGTGTCAGCAAACAGAGATTCAGTCACATCCCATCAGGTAAGCTCCCTTAATATCTCTTAATCCAGCAATTATAATTATGTGTTCTGAAAAACTGTATCCAAGAACTTTAAATAAATTCACGTGATGCCAAGTTTTATATCTGTATGTATATCAAGGGTATACTCAAGGTTCTGGCTGTCCTCGGCTGCTGCATTACTCTACATCCCTACACCTATTGGACATGTGGCCACCACCAGGGCTATTACACTTGGAGGAAGCTCCAGACACTCACAGTGTGACGTCTGATGAAGGGTAAAATGCACAAAGAACAACCCATCCATCTATTTTCTACCAGGTATCCCGATCAGAGTAGAATACACCCTGGACAAGTCCCTTTAGAGACAGACAACCTTTATACAAATATTGACTGAACCCAGGCTACCTGCATAGAAATCAGCCATGATAACCCTTATGGTAGTAGTACCGCTTTAGTATTTCCACATTCAATCAAACATATTAGCTCAGTTGGTATGTTGAGTGTGTGTTTGTTTTTAATTGTGAGTTTGGTGTATTCACGGGGTAGTTACAACTTCATGTTCATGCTGAGATAATACTGTTATAGGGGATTTTTGTCCACACTAAAGCAGAGTGGAATGCATAGGGAGTTCATTGTTCTATCCAAGGTCAAAGCACAATGAGTACACGCTCTATTTTTATCTTTGCAAACAAACACTCATAATATCCTAAATAGTCGGATGGTGGTAAAAGGTACCAGGAACGAGACGAAGGGAGATGCTTAAGTTAACTTTCGGTTTCGTTAGACAACACCCGAACAACTCAGTAAATGAGATTGGTGTCTGTGCCCCCTTAAAACACTGAAGATAGGTCATTAATGGGTCTTCTACTACCCAGATAATACAATCATGGCAGCAAAGTAGTGGCACAAGAAGAAAAGCACAATAAGGTCCAGTGTAACCTGACTGTCTAAAAAATATAATATATACATATACTGATGATTTTTTCTGCATTCTTTTCAGATCCAGTCGCTCAACAAAGATGACAGAGGACTTGGGCTCTCTCCAGTCAGTGTGTGGTACCTCAAGCTACCATGCACAGCAAGGGGCCACTGCCTCCAACAACAGCTGTCTCTCCTACAGCCACCTGTCTACTGCTTCCCACATTGCATCTCTGGAGGAAAAAAAGGACGGCACACTGACAGCACCGGAAGCCACTCAGTATCTGGAGCTCCAACATGAACCAGAAGAATCTAGGTACGTAAAGATACAATTTGATTGCCTATTTATTCCAAATGATTATTGTCATGTATTATTATAAATTATTTGTATAATATCAATATTAATTTAAATGATATTACATTAATACAAATTTAGATTTAGAATTTTGTTGCAGTAAGGTTTCCCCGACTACTAAAATAATGAAAGGGGTTGAAGCATCAGCGTCTGCAGCTAGTACTTACGACAGGGGGAGAGAGAGATCGGGTTGTTACTTACATAAACAGCATATGAATGTGAACAGGTAGATAAGTTTGTAACATAAATAGTCAACATATGAATGTAAACAGGTCAACATAAAAGAGAGGGAAGGGAAAAGGTAGATTCTCTGGCAGGAAACATAACTACACGATGACACGATGCTTAAGTCAGCCATGACTATAAGCTTTATCATATTTATTTGTTTTAAGTCCACTCTTGAATAGAGAGGGCATGGTTGTAAGGTGTTATGCCGAGTGTATTTATGCATAAGCTTGTTATACTTTTTGTCCGTTTAAATTGTTGATCTACTAGAAGGGGCCCAAGAGTATATTTTCAACTTTTCAGGGTTGTGTATATGTTAGGGCTTAGTTAAATGGTAAATTGGCTATACTTGTATAGCGCTTTTCTACCTTCAAGGTACTCAAAGCGCTTTGACACTATTTCCACATTCACACACACATTCACACACTGATGGCGGGAGCTGCCATGCAAGGCCCTAACCACGAACCATCAGAAGCTTGGGTGAAGTGTCTTGCTCAAGGACAAAACGGACGTGGCGAGGTTGGTAGAAGGTGGGGATTGAACCAGGAACCCTCAGGTTGCTGGCACAGCCACTCTCTGTGTAAGCCACTCTCTGTGTAAGCCCTAACTAAGTATTTTTCATTGTCCAATCTGATTCGTTAGAATTTTACACAACTATCAGGCATTGTTCTTTTACAAAGAGTGATTGATATGTAGTACCACACTCTGACTGGTCATTAGTTGTCAGTAACGCCACATGGATGTAAATGTAACCGCTACAATGACCCTGACAAAGTTAATTAAAGAAACATATCACAGGAATACAGTCTTTCAATGAGCACAAAACACCAATCTCATTTGCACCACAAGAAAAGGCTGAATCAGTCAATTAAACACGGTAGAGATTTAATGGTTTGGTGAGTACTGGCGGAGCGCCATGAAGACCATCAAAGCTGACTGTCCATCCATCCATTTTCTACCGCTTGTACGTCTTGGGGTCACGGGGGGCTGGAGCCTATTTTCTGCATTCGGGCGGAAGGCGGGGTACACCATGGACAAATCGCCACCTCATGGCAGGGCCCACACAGATAAACAGACAACATTCAAATTCACACAATAGAAAGACCCTGAGCCCAGGGATCAAACTCAGGACCTTCTAGTTGTGAGGCAAAAGCACTAACCCCTGTCCGACCGTGCTGCCCCAAACCTGACTAGAGAAAGTAAAATAGTCATAATAAGGTTTAAACTGTAAACTGTACGTGAAGCAAAGTGTAAAAACAAATCTGCCTTTATCAATGAAAAAAAAATTCTAAAACTTTTACAAATTAAAATGGAAAAAAAATTACCCCGCGACTCCGAACGGGACAAGCGGTAGAAAATGAATGGATGGAAAAATACAAATTTAACACTCAAATAAACATACGACTTTTAAGAATCTAGGACAATATCTAACGTTTCATCCGTCAAGAAAGTATGTTGTGTGTAATTTTTCGAAATAAAACTTTGGTTAAAAGATATCAGTGTGTATAAATATGTTACGTGGACATTCAACAATGCCGCAATAATAATGTGGTAATTTTGGTCACAATAACTGTGATATACATTTTTTATATCATTACATCATTAGTCCTCTTCAATGTTGCAGGTTGTGTTATCCACTTTGTTGCTATGTTTCTTTTTCTTTGTTTTGTTAGCTCACATTTGATCATGCAAGATTTCAAGCATGGAGGACTAGATTCTGATCAAAGTCATTGTGTGTGATGTGCTGTGCTGACATTATTGGAGCACACCAGACACATAACATTCAAAAATGTTCAATGCCTTTTTATCTTCACGTGTGTCTTTTACCGATAATAAAACTCTTCAGATTTAGAAAATCTTAATGTGCGTACCCTGCTTTAGCTGGAGTTAGAGGGGAATGGGAATATTATTTTTTGCCTTTGTGGATCTAAAGACCTAACAGTTACTGCTTTTTAGCTTCTGTCACTTAAGGACAGCTGTTTGGTGAACAAAGCGTGACGCTGGATTCTCCAACATTCATACATCTGTACATGAATGTGTCACTAGGGGTGTCCTGATCGGATATTGATATCGGATATCGATTCGATCTCAGCAAAAAACAAGCAGATTGTATCGGCTTTCATTTAATATCGCCGTTGTAAGCGCTCCGATAAAAGCAGTCCTGCAGCGTGTTTACTTGTGCAAAGCTGAACAGCCAGTTAACATTTAAATGTCCTCCAATAAGCACACAAGATGGGTCTTGTATTTTCACATCATTTACAAAAGGTAAACATGGTAAGCTATAGGGCACTAGGAGCTAGCAGCTACACAACAGCTAAGCACACAATATCACACAAGCTAGACACGCAAAATAAGTGTCCTTAATTAGATAGGTTGATTGGCAACACTAAATTGGCCCTAGTGTGTGAATGTTGTCTGTCTGTGTAGGCCCTGCAATGAGAGGTGACTTGTCCAGCTGGGATAGGCGCTAACACCCCCCGCAACCCCGAAAGGGACAAGCAGTACAAAATGGATGGATGGACGGAGTTATTTAAATTTCATTTAATTACATTACATTAAAACAAAGATACAATGTTATGGTTAAGGTACAAATCATACTATTTATAGTCACAGCAGAGAGTTGGGGGAGGGGAGCGCAATATGTTTTCTTCTTCTTACAGGGGCGTAACAGAAAATAATTCTTAATTGCCTAATTGAACAATGTTGCAGTCTTAAATAGCACATTTGTCAATACAAATGAGTATCAAATAATTAAAGTTGGATGTTACTTACACATACAGTACAAAGATTATAAGGCAGAATATATTACCGGTACTACAAATTGCAAATGTATGTATGATTTGTGCTAATATCATGGAGGATCGATATCATTATCGGCTAATACTAAAGGGCCCAATATCGGTATCGTAATGAAAGTAAAAATGGGGGACACCCCTATGTGTGACAAGAATGTAGAACTCATTACTGCAACTATGAATTCTATATTTGTTAGTATTTCATGTAATGTAGTAACTGACCACATCATTGTTTTATCTCAACAGTGACCTCCAGCCTCTTGCCACCAGCCGAAGCTACAACTCTGAGATAGTTCCCCAGATGGACTGTTACACTTCCTATAAAGTCCCCCCCTTTGGGTTGCACTGTGCCCGCCTTCAGAGCTCACCTTCCTCCTGTTACAGCGAATGGGACAGCTCCCTGTGGAACACCTGGAGCACGGTCACAGACGGAAACTTTGCGAGCGCCCGTACCAGCCTCATCAGCTCAGTGGACAGCTGCTATACTAATGACAGCAGTAACTTTAGCCACTTTGTAACGGCGGAGTCTGTTAGTGGAGCCTCTTTGTCAGGTAAGCTGAAAATTTATGTTTTTTCATAGCTGTTGTAAAAACATCACAATTATCAGTGTTTGTAGAAAAAAATATACCAAAAAAGACATTACCCACTATATAACATTGAATTACATACAAATTCTAACTCTTTGAAAATAATACTGAAATACCGTGTAACTTCTACTGTGGCTTTCAGCAAGAGTTACAAATAGGCTGCATCAGCATCAAGTGCAACCCATTCAAATCTCAATTTCAGTTGTACGTAAAAAATACAGTAAGTTTCAGGCTTATTTTGTGAAATTATGGTTAGGAAACACTTATTAATTTTTACTGATTTGCCCCCACATTTCAACAGTCAATTACAGAAAAACCCATTACAAGAGCTATATTAGAAATGTTGACTTCCTTAATAATAATAATAATAATAATAATACATTTAATTTGTAAAGCACTTTACATTTGTCAATCTCAAAGTGCTACAGAGTTTAAAAGGATACAAGAGTAGTTAAAAACACATAAAACATCTAAATAAAAAAATAAAAATTTAGAAGGCTTTTCTAAAAAGATGAGTCTTACAGCTCTTTTTAAGCAACTGTATTCTGTGGGGCCTGCAGGTGCATGCTCGGGGAGGGCGTTCCACAGTCTTGGGGCAGCAGCAGAGAAAACCCTATTGCCCTTGGTGCAGTGCTTAGTCCTTTGTGTTACGAGGGTGTGTGTGGATGTTGAACAGAGGGTGCGTGAAATGGTCTGGGGGGTGAGGAGCTCCTGGAGGTAAGGGGGACACATTCGTGAATGCACTGATGGGTGAGGAGGGAGACCTTATACTCAATGCTGATGACACCCAACTCTACATGCCCCTAAAGCTGAACAACACACCAGATTGTAGTCACCTGGAGGTGTGTCTAAATGAAATTAAACAATGAATGTCCACTAACTTTTGGCATGTTAATGCGAAGGGAACGGAAATGTTGATTATCGGTCCTGCTAGACACCGGCACCTATATAATAATACCACCTTAAGACAACCAAACAATTACACAAAGCGACTCGGTAAAGAATCTGGGTATTATCTTTGACCCAACTTTCTCGTTTGAGTCACGCATTCAGAGTGCTACTAAAACTGCCTTCTTTCATCTGTGTAAAATCGCTAAAATGCGTCCCATTTTGTCCATTAGCGATGCTGAGATCATTAATCATGCGTTCGTTACGTCTCGTCTCGATTACTGTAACGTATTATTTTCTGGTCTCCCTATGTCTAGCATTAAAATATTACAGTTAGTACAAAATGCGGCTGCTACACTTTTGACAAGAACAAGAAAGTTTGATCATAATACATCTGTAATGGTTCACCTGCACTGGCTTCTTGTGCACTCAAGATGTGACTTTAAGGTTTTACTACTTACGTAAAAAATACTAAACGGTCTCGCTCCATCCTATCCTATCTTGTACCATATGTCACGGCCAGAAATCTGCGTTCAAAGAACTCCGGCTGGTTAGTAATTCCCAGAGCCCAAAAAAAGTCTGCGGGCTATAGAGCGTTTTCTATTTGGGTGCCATTACTCTAGAATGCCCTACTGGTAACAGTTAGTGGAAGCATTTAAGTCCCATCTTAAAACTAATTTTTATACTTTAGCCTTTAAATAGACCCCTTTTTAGAACAGTTAATCTGCTGTCTCTCTTTTCTGCTCTGCCCCCCTCTCCTGCGTGGACAGGTTATCATGTGGCCATTAATCAGTTTCCACAGAGGATGCGCTAGCTGTTCAATGTTGGGACCGGGGCTGGACTACTGCTCTATGCATCAGTTGGTGACGTCTCGGTGCTCCGACTTGTCTCCATGCAAGAGGATCCAGTCCCACTATGGACTGGAATCTCACATTATGAATTCTGGACCCGGGGTGACCACTCCTTATGCATCAGTCGGTGACGTCTCTGCTCCCCAATATGTCTACATGCAAGATGATCCCGTGCTGACCTCACTATGGACTGCACTCCCACATTATTAACTGTATCTACTCGGCATCCATTGCACCGGTCACCCAAGGGGGGATCCTAACATCTGCGGTCCCTTCCAGGGTTTCTCGTTATTATTATGGGGTTGAGTTTTTACTTGCCCTTATGTGGGATCTGAGCTGAGGATGTTGTGGCTTGTGCAGCCCTTTGAGACACTTGTTATTCAGGGCTATATAAGTAAGCTTTGATTGATTGATTGAATAATATATGTATTTTTAAATCTGATATTTTTCTATAATACTAATTAAATTGAATAGAAATTGCTTGCCAGCTTCGAAGCGATTCTGGACCACCATCCGCCGCCTCAGGAAGGGGAAGCAGTGCACTGTCAACACCGTGTATGGTGAGGATGGTGTTCTGCTGACCTCGACTGTGGATATTGTGGATCGGTGGAGGGAATACTTCGAAGACCTCCTTAATCCCACCAACACGTCTTCCTATGACGAAGCAGTTCCTGGGGAATCTGTGGTTGGCTCTCCTATTTCTGGGGCTGAGGTTGCTGAGGTAGTTAAAAAGCTCCTTGGTGGCAAGGCCCCGGGGGTGGTTGAGATCCGCCCGGAGTTCCTTAAGGCTCTGGATGCTGTGGGGCTGTCTTGGTTGACAAGACTCTGCAGCATCGCGTGGACATCGGGGGCGGTAATCTGGATTGGCAGACCGGGGTGGTGGTTCCTCTCTTTAAGAAGGGGAGCCGGAGGGTGTGTTCCAACTATCGTTCCAACTCCTCAGCCTTCCCGGTAAGGTCTATTCAGGTGTACTGGAGAGGAGGCTACGCCGGATAGTCGAACCTCGGATTCAGGAGAAACAGTGCGGTTTTCGTCCTGGTCGTGGAACTGTGGACCAGCTCTATACTCTCGGCAGGGTCCTTGAGGGTGCATGGGAGTTTGCCCAACCAGTCTACAAGTGCTTTGTGGACTTGGAGAAGGCATTCGACCGTGTCCCTCGGGAAGTTCTGTGGGGAGTGCTCAGAGAGTATGGGGTATCGGACTGTCTGATTGTGGCGGTCCGCTCCCTGTACGATCAGTGTCAGAGCTTGGTCCGCATTGCCGGCAGTAAGTCGGACCCGTTTCCAGTAAGGGTTGGACTCCGCCAAGGCTGCCCTTTGTCACCGATTCTGTTCATAACTTTTATGGACAGAATTTCTAGGCGCAGTCAGGGCGTTGAGGGGATCCGGTTTGGTGGCTACAGGATTAGGTCTCTGCTTTTTGCAGATGATGTGGTCCTGATGGCTTCATCTTGCCAGGATCTTCAGCTCTCACTGGATCGGTTCGCAGCCGAGTGTGAAGCGACTGGGATGAGAATCAGCACCTCCAAGTCCGAGTCCATGGTTCTCGCCCGAAAAAGGGTACAGTGCCATCTCCGGGTTGGAGAGGAGACCCTGCCCCAAGTGGAGGAGTTCAAGTACACTACCGTTCAAAAGTTTGGGGTCACCCAAACAATTTTGTGGAATAGCCTTCATTTCTAAGAACAAGAATAGACTGTCGAGTTTCAGATGAAAGTTCTCTTTTTCTGGCCATTTTGAGCGTTTAATTGACCCCACAAATGTGATGCTCCAGAAACTCAATCTGCTCAAAAGAAGGTCAGTTTTGTAGCTTCTGTAACGAGCTAAACTGTTTTCAGATGTGTGAACATGATTGCACAAGGGTTTTCTAATCATCAATTAGCCTTCTGAGCCAATGAGCAAACACATTGTACCATTAGAACACGGGAATGATAGTTGCTGGAAATGGGCCTCTATACACCTATGTAGATATTGCACCAAAAACCAGACATTTGCAGCTAGAATAGTCATTTACCACATTAGCAATGTATAGAGTGTATTTCTTTAAAGTTAAGACTAGTTTAAAGTTATCTTCATTGAAAAGTACAGTGCTTTTCCTTAAAAAATAAGGACATTTCAATGTGACCCCAAACTTTTGAACGGCCGTGTACCTCTGAGTCTTATTCACGAGTGAGGGAAGAGTGGATCGTAAGATCGACAGGCGGATCTGTGCGGCGTCTTGAAAGTTAGCGCCATCTCGCCAGCCAATTAAGGTTGCAAACTTTGTTTTGCTGTTGAGTTTTCTCGACTCTTATGAATGTGCAGTATTTGCTAATTTTGTTTTCATAGCTGATTACTCTCCACTGTAACGTAGTGAACAGTATACCAAAAATGTATTATGTTGTTTTGCTACTTTGCATTCAAGATAACTTTGCGGTTAGTATTGTCTCCTGCTTGTCTCTTGTTTAGCTATTGTATTCTTCGTCCTCCAGATATTTGAAATGTAGTTTATTTTACATAATGGATGCAAGGATTACTAACCTAGAGACCAAAAACAAACAGACTGCCAACAGTAAAACAACACGTCAACTGAAAATAATTACTTTCTACTAATTTGTATGGTCGATTAGGTCGACCTGTTATCGCGACAGTATTAATCAGAGCACTATTCAGTTAATACAGTGCATCCGGAAAGTATTTACAGCACTTCACTTATTCCATAATGCAATAAATCAATTTTTGTCCTCAAATCTCCACACACAATACCTCATAATGACAATGTGAAAACACTTTTTTTTTTTTTTTTATTTGCAAATTTATTGAAAATAAAAAACTCAGAAATCCCATGTATGTAAGTATTCGCAGCCTTTGCTCAATACTTTGTTGATTCACCTTTGGCAGCAATTACAGCCTCAAGTCTTTTTGAATACAACGCCACAAACTTGGCAGACCTATATTTGGGTAGTTTTGCCCATTCCTCTTTGCAGGACCTCTCAAACACCATCAGGTTGGATTAGAAGCATTGGTTTTCATCTTGGATGTCTCGGTACGTTGCTGCATTCATCTTTCTCTCTATTCTGACTAGTCTCCAAGTTCATGCCGCTGAAAAACATCCCCACAGCATAATGCTTCACTGTAGGGATGGTATTGGCCTGGTGATAAGTGGTGCCTGGTTTCAAAAAGAAAGGCTGTAAGTACATGCGATTTAAAAAATGTTAATCAATTTGCAAAATTTTTAATTAAAAAAAACTTCACATTGTCATTGTGGGTTATTTTCTGTAGAATTGTGACAACAAAAATGTATTTATTCCATTTTGGAATTAGGCTGTAACATAACAAAATGTGGAAAAATTGAAGCGCTGTGAGTACTTTCCGTATGTACTGTATGTTACCACTTACATTGCTGAATAAGGGAACCACAATGTTAGAAGCACATTTTGCTGTTATGAGATACACCATAATACCTTCACGGCAATAATAAAAACATTCTTAAATGAACAACTCTTTTACAGTGCCAGTCAAAACAGAGCATACATTTCCTAAAAAAAAGCAGAATGCCTGATATATGACTGTGTTGGATCACATTGGATTAGTAAAGGTCTACCTGATGTTTGTGTGTAATTTTGCAGTTATCCACTAGATAGAGCCCTAAGCTAATAAAAGTCCCAACTATCCAGGCAGACAAGCAGATCCATCTGTCAAGCTTTGCCATTTTACAAGATAACTTGTCCTGTTGGTAGGTTTGCACATGTGCATAATAGGTTTGTGTGTGTGTGTGTGTGTGTGTGTGTGTGTGTGTGTGTGTGTGTGTGTGTGTGTGTGTGTGTGTGTGTGTGTGTGTGTGTGTGTGTGTGTGTGTGTGTGTGTGTGTGTGTGTGTGTGTGTGTGTGTGTGTGTGTGTGTGTGTGTGTGTGTGTGTGTGTGTGTGTGTGTGTGTGTGTGTGTGCACGTCCATGTCTGAGTGGATTCATTGATAAATATGCGCGAGTTGGTCTGTGTTGGAAGACAAGACAATTTGATATCTAAGGTGGCAGCAGGCAATTACTTAAATTCAGCAACTTTAATCGATCAACCTTTCCCCTAGTGACACCTCATCAGTCACTGTGCTCGCCTACTGCAGCCACCGTTCGACTTTATTCATGTACCTGCTCTCTCTGGCTATGTTCGCATGTACTAAAATTGTATTATTTCAGAAATAATTATGTCTTTCCATTTTTCACATGTTATGTGTCCACATGCAATATCTGTAATTCAATTGTAGGCCAAATGTGGTTCCAAAAAGCTAGTAGGCGATTTTGGTCATTGAACCCCTCTAGGTGTTACTGGTCGAAGCAGTCTGGTCTAATTGTTAACATAACTTTCTACACCTCTTGCATGTGGTCAGTAATGTTTCAGTGTATTTAAATGGCATCTGCTTGTTGTTATGGGAATCCTAAAAGGCATAGAAAACAACATCCCGTCATATCTAAAATACTTTTGCAACTACTTTAAACTACGACGCAAAGGCTGCAAAAGTACATTTTTAAATTAGATTGAATGCTTGCTTTGTATCTACAAAAGTATATAACATTTTTAATGCAAAATAAAAAAATACAAAAACTTGTGATGTTAAATTCTTAATTTTAAAGACATGTATTTCAGCTCCTGTAACATGTACAGTCATCCCTCGCCACGTTGCGCTTTGAAGTTTGCAACTTCACTCCTTGTCAGTTTTTGTTGTCGTTATTTTTAAACATATTCTATGAATATTGGCCTAAATTAACCATACAAATTTCTAAATTGACTAAAAATATCAACACGACATGATATCGATGATGTACGATACAAACAATATAAATATGGCTGATGATAAAGCTTTTAATACTTTCACTATATCATGTCAACGCACGTTGATGACAGATTCTAGCTTTGTCCTGCAAATTTGACAACGACAAGCGCACAATGGTGTCTTCAAAATAAAGTAGCATCCGGCTAATGTCCCTCCACAGTGCAGTTTCTAACTCACTTATCCTCGCTTCCATGGTGGAAAATAAACTGTTCCTTACAAGTACTAATATCATTGAAGGACTAGAGGACAAGAAATAGCTAAACAAGCTACATATGAAAAAAAGGGTTAAGCAGATCGAAACAAATATTGACAGTAACGATGCCAAGTATATGGTCGATATTATAATGATTAGATCGATGTTTGTTATTATCACAAAATAGTTTCTAATCGTTTTTGTTAATGTTCACAAATTTAGTAAATAAGATCCAATTGCACTATTGACTTTATTATACATTTTGTATGAAATAAAAGGGAATAAGGAAATAATCTAAATATTAATTGATATTGTTACACGACCATCCTGTTTTTTTCAGATTACAGTTGTGATTAAAAATGTATTTATTTATTGATTCCGAAAATGTTAAGTACAAACAATGGTATGACCAATACTGCCCCTGTAACTACTTGCTATTGGATCGATACCCAAATGTGTAATATCACCCAAAACTAATGTAAAAATATTGAAAAAACAGAAGAATAAGTTTTATTACATTTTAGTATAAGTGTAGATGGATGCGCATTACAGCAAAAAGTAACCAGTTATTAATAGTAAAAAACAAGTGTATTAATAATCGTTTTGAGGAATTAAATCAACCGGAAATAATGCAATATGTTAGGAGCCTTTTTTAAACCATTTTGAATTGGTTCTATTACCATTTATATGTCAAATAATATATAAGGATACATATCGTCATCATAGGAGACTACAATATATATATCGCCATATAGATTTTAGGCCATATTACCCATCCCTACATTACAGTACTATTGGCCATTAGATGAGACCAAGCCAATCAGAGCTCGCTGTTCAGTATTGTAGCCACTATACAGCATTATTATATTGGATTAAAGGGGTGTAAAGGTGACTATATTGGTGTCTTTTCATGTCTAGAGGGCTCTTGTAATGTTAAAAAATATATATAGAAGGTCACAATGACAAAGATTGTGGATGACTGCCAAGAGGGTTCACTGTGTTCATTTAATTCTGCTATTAAACGAAGGCGCTCAGGTGCTGAGAGCAATGGTGAAACCTTGTGCACCCTGTTTGAACGTATAAGACAAAGAAAAACACAAAGACATAACAAATTATCGATGCCGGTAAAATAGTCAAGTTCATTTTCATTTATTGTTCGCTTAACTGACTTCTTGATTATCGGCTGAGGCCTATTTGACAGCATGTTTCTGAATGATTAGAAACATGCAATCGACAGTGTCCCTTAGCATTTTGGCTAAGAGTTGCACGGACCCAAGAGCATAACTAGATCAAGATGCTGTCAGAAGTCTGTGCGTAATGCGGACGTCGTACCATAATGGAGCTTTTCGGGGGTCATGTGGTTGCAACTCAGCATTTGGTATGCCCATCAGACATAATGCAAGGCTGAGCCAGGAGTAGCGACATTGACATGTGCGCCGTTGGGGATTTAGGGCTTGGAGCAACTTCCAAACAAGTCAAAATAGAGCTGATGTGAGGCAGTAGGAGAAAAACCGAATGCTCCTGCTGCTCTCGAAAGCATCGTTCTAGAAATACGTTTTTTTAATCAATTTATTACAGTGAACCATTTCCCATATTTAGAAATTCAAACTTCAGATTTATGCATCTCAACCATTAATTTACGATATCACAAAAAAAAGTATGATTCGATTTTATTCACAAAAACGCCTGGTGAAGAATTTATATTCCTTCTGATGTACAGTAGCACCCACTAGGGTTGCGCGTTATAAACAATATCTTATACAAATGATATACATTTGGATAACGATAGAGCTTTTAACATTATCGTTTTATTGTGATAATGCATGTTGATGACATTCTAGCTGTATCTCGGCAATTTGAAACTGACAACCAAACGGACGTGTCGCCAACACAATGTATCATTCTTGCTAGGGGCTAACGTCCCTCCACACAGCCATTATCTGTTATTGTCTGATTATAATTGTGATCAAAAGTGGAATTATTCATTGATCTTGAAAAATTTAAGTATCAGTATTAGTATATATGACCAATCCTGCCCCTGACAAAATAACAGTCATATACAATGTTTCTCACTGGGATGCTGACTAATGGGATAGTTGTATCTTTCAGCACGAGAATTGTGCTCTGAGTTGAGCTGGGGAATTCAGCCTAGTCCTCAGGTAAAAAATGCTGAGAACCAACAATCATCTTGCTTAGTCTTTCGAGCAATGTCTTCCGGTTGGAGTTGAGAGCCAGTAAGTACCCACTGATTTAGGTGATCCTTAGTTTTAGTTTAAAGGCCTACTGAAATGAATTTTTTTTATTTAAACGGGGATAGCAGATCTATTCTATGTGTCATACTTGATCATTTCGCGATATTGCCATATTTTTGCTGAAAGGATTTAGTATAGAACAACGACGATAAAGATCGCAACTTTTGGTATCTGATAAAAAAAAGGCTTGCCCCTACCGGAAGTAGCGTGACGTAGTCGGGTGAACATATCCGCAAAGTTCCCTATTGTTTACAATGATGGCCGTCAGAAGTGAGAGAGATTCGGACAGAGAAAGCGACGATTTCCCCATTAATTTGAGCGAGGATGAAAGATTTGTGGATGAGTAAAGTGCAAGTGAAGGACTAGTGGGTAGTGGAAGCTATTCAGATAGGGAAGATGCTGTGAGAGCCGGGGGTGACCTGATATTCAGCTGGGAATGACTACAACAGTAAATAAACACAAGACATATATATACTCTATTAGCCACAACACAACCAGGCTTATATTTAATATGCCACAAATTAATCCCGCATAAAAACACCTAGGTGTTTGTTATGCTAACTCCTAGCTCCTAGCTACTAGCTCGAGCTAGTTATAGCTCGAGCGGGTTATATGGACGGGATCCCGTCCATATAACTCGCCAATACAATTCAAACACCTGCACAACACACACACTCACTCAGCCCAAAGAACCGTTCACCTAACCCAAGGTTCATAAAGCTTATATATTTAACCAAAGTTACGTACGTGACACGCACGTACGGGCAAGCGATCAAATGTTTGGAAGCGCGCGGGTGGGACCTGATATTCAGCTGGGAATGACTACAACAGTAAATAAACACAAGACATATATATACTCTATTAGCCACAACACAACCAGGCTTATATTTAATATGCCACAAATTAATCCCGCATAACAAACACCTAGGTGTTTGTTATGCTAGCTCCTAGCTCCTAGCTACTAGCTCGAGCTAGTTATAGCAAGCGATCAAATGTTTGGAAGCGTACTCACGGTATCGCGTCTGCGTCTGTGTATCCAAATTAAAGTCCTCCTGGTAAGAGTCTCTGTTGTCCGAGTTCTTCGATCTTGACTGCATCTTTCGGGAATGTAAACAATGAAACACCGACTGTGTTGTGTTGCTGACTTCCCTCGTAAAATACTCCGCTTCGCACCGAAAACTTTCTTCTTTGCTTGCTCAGCTTCTTTCTCCATAATGCAATGAACAAATTGCAACAGATTCACCAACACAGATGTCCAGAATACTGTGGAATAATGAGATGAAAACAGCTATTTCGTATTGGCTTCAATGGGGAAGCCATACCTCTGTTAAACTGGCTACATCACGCGTATACGTCATCCTCCAAAGGAATTTTCAACCGGAAGTTTAGCGGGAAATTTAAAATTGCACTTTATAAGTTAACCCGGCCGTATTGGCATGTGTTGCAATGTTAAGATTTCATCATTGATATATAAACTATCAGACTGTGTGGTCGGTAGTAGTGGGTTTCAGTAGGCCTTTAATGGATTTTCAAAGTTGACCAACTTATGTAATTATTTATGTAATATAGCATTAACTTTTCAAAACTTAATGGGGATACAGCAACAGCAGCTCAATAGCTAGCTTAACTCTTGCTAGTAGCTGGACGAGCAGTGCCTCCGTGAGCGAGGCGCTGTGTCGACATATTTCAGTCAGAAATAAAAATATTAGACATATCAGCTATCCAGCAATTCCATTCAGCTGATGAATGACGTAAGGGCTCATTTGGAGACCGCAGACACATATGGTGTCTGTTGGCGTTTTTTTTAATGGCGTTTGTATTTTCAAAAACATTTCTCCTATATGAAAAAACGTATTGCAACATGTAGTCCTGGGCTGATATTCGATAAGTCAGTTAACCAGACGATAAATGAAATTGAAGTCTGTAAGTTTGATAATCGCCATGTATATGCGTTGTTACGGGTTACAAGAGCATTCACTCTTTTGCAACCGTTTCAGCAGCTGCGGGCGTTTGTACGACAAATAAACGGTAATGATGATAACCGTTGTAAAACACCCGACAGTTAGGATTACTGTATTAAATTTAAAGTATTTAAAAAAAACGTGATGATAACCACACGTTAATAACATGATGGAGCCCAACTGGTGTTTGCTTGCTAGCTAGCTTAAATGCTGACATGTAAACAAGAGACATTAACATCTGTCCTCATTAAGAATCGTCATTCCCCATTGAAAAATTGTATAAACACATTACAACTGATCCAAGAAAGTGTATTATGTGTCTATTTATTTTAGTTATTAAAATACATATGTGTATAATTACTTTTTGAGCACATTAAACAATACCACAATAATTATGGTAACAGTGATAATTTTGGTTATAATAACTTCATTTAGCCATTTTATCCATTGTTTTGTTGAGTTGAGTTTGAGTTTATTTCGAACATGCAAGCATACAACATGATACATCACAATTTCCAGTTTCTCTTTTCAACATGTTCGAAAAGGAGTAGGAAGAAGCAGAGTTTATTTAATCCTACCCCTTTGCTTTTACATAACAGTTGCTAAAACTTTTGTTCACTTCCTGTTCTCAATTTATTCACAATATACTCCATAAATAATCACAATAAAAATAAATAAATAAATAATAATGGGTGAAGTAAGTTATATTTCATATGATGAGATAAGTGAAATTATTTTGAGAATGAAAGAATGGATGGATGAATAATTTCAGCATGTTTATCATGGTTCTTCTTCTTTGTACTTTGTAAACACTTTAAGTTTGAAGAGTTTCTTGAAGTGGATCATATTAGTACATTGTTTGATAGCTTTGCTTAATCCATTCCATAATTTAATTCCACATACTGAGGTATTGTTTTGGTTGTGTACCCCTCCCCATTTTTAACAGAGACAGAACCCATTGTATTGCTTTTGGTTGTGATTTTTATTCAAGTGCAGAATTTGGCTTAAAGACAGAATATATGTTATTTTTATTATGTGTTTGTTTTATTTAACTTAATATTTAAAAGTTTATATTTCAATTAAAATGTTAAAATATACAACAAATACAAGTTTATTGTATTTGAATGGGTATACTTGCATTACTATTAAGTATTATCATTACACCAATCAGTGGTTATTTGGTCTCCAAAAAATATTGGCAATAATATTGTTTATCGGCAGTAATTTGTGGTCAATATATCGTCGAGCAAAATTTGATTTTCGCCCAGAACTAGCAACATGCATTTTCTTTCCCTGGGATAATTCCAGACGCAGTTATTGCCGGTCTTGTGCCATAAACACTGGCAGCGCGGTTTCAATGAGAGCACCTTTGGCGTGCTAAAAAATTATTATATATACAGATTGTACTGTATACAGTTGTGCCATTTGTGTGCTGCATGTTTTACAACATACTGTAACAAAACACCACGGTTACTTGGAGCATGACTTGGCACTCAGCATCAAGGGTTGGAATTGGGGGTTAAATCACCAAAAATGATTCCCGGGCATGGCACCGCTGCTGCCCACTGCTCCCCTCACCTCCCAGGGGGTGATCAAGGGGATGGGTCAAATGCAGAGGACACATTTCACCACACCTAGTGTGTGTGTGACAATCATTGGTACTTTAACTTAACTTAACTTAACAAAGTGAATGTGGAGGGCCAGCTGGTAGTACACGCAAAAACCTCATTTAAATATGGCAATCTGCACCACTATTGCACTCGTTTTCAATTGCGTGGGCAGTCTTAGTAGATCACATGCAACACACCCCCTAATAGTATACTTTGCACATGTTATTTAGCACTTGTTATTTGAGATCTTAGGAGATCAGACCCAATATTTCCTCCCAACAAGTAGGTTTTCCTTTGTCTTTGTTGTCAAGAAGCTTGCTGATGAGGGGTTCTGTAGGTTTTCTGTCAATTGTGAGGGGCGTGGTGCTCCACCTGCTCAATATGTAAAGAGCCTTGAGATAACTTGTGTTTGATCATACATATTGATCCAAGTGCCTTGTTCAGTCTACCTCGACTCTTGATCAATGAAGTGTCCCTGATTGTACTGCGCATAATCCTCTCAATATCTAAATAATCACTATGTCACGTTCTTCTTCTATGTCCAGACTTCTCACCACCCGCCTCCCCTCTCAGCGCCTTGTATCCCTCAGCTTGTGCCGAGGGCAACTCACTCAGGGATCTGGAGACGATTCCTGCATGGGACTGGAGCAGGAACTGGATGGAGGAAATGGAGGCTCAGTACAATGCTCACTATCCTGGCAGGAATACAAAACCTGTCAATGCAGAGGGAACTCTTACAGGTTTGTCAACGCCAAGTTTTCATGCACCAATTGGAAATGTTAGAGGTTTCCAAGAATAGATCAAAGTCCAATGATTCACTGAAAACTAACTTGCTGATGTTTTAAATATGCAGTATTAACTTTGGATTCATGTCTGCTTTTCTGTAAGAGTTTCCTTAGATTACCATAAGTCCAATCACTACACAGTATATGGCGTCTTTGAAATTATCTCTTTTTTTCTGTAGACTCATTCGAGATATAAATCTTTCTTGGGCTGCTCTTACCATCATCATTTCTGCTGGCACACATACTAATCATTTCCAAGTAAATATAAATATGCCACCTAGCTTTCAGTTTTTGATTACAGTACAGATCATTTTCTGTTCTCTGTTCTAATTGTTATTATTTTTTATTCCAAGAGATATATACAGTATATTTTTTCTATTGCAATATTTTTGTTGCTATGAAAAAGTTTGCCCCCTTTCCTGATTTATTCATTAATGTTTTGCATGTTGGCAGTATAGCTCGGTGTGGCCGTGCCAGCAACTTGAGGGTTCCAGGTTCGATCCCCGCTTCTGCCAACCTAGTCACTTCCGTTGTGTCCTCGGACAAGACACTTTACCCACCTGCTCCCAGTGCCACCCACACTGGTTTAAAAATGTAACTTAGATATTGGGTTTCACTATGTAAAGCGCTTTGATTCACTAGAGAAAAGCGCTATATAATTCATTTCAATTCATTTCATGTTTGTTACATTAAAATGTTTACAATCCTCAAGCAGGCTTAAATATTGGACGAGATAACTAAGGTAAACACAAAATGCAGTTATTTTAAAGTGATGATTTTACAAACTGTCCAAACCTACACAGCCCTATGGAAAATATTAATTGACCTTCTGGAGAAGATCTACACTGCTTACAAAATGTTAGGCATATTTTTTGGATGAACGATAAACTTTCAGGTAGGGATGGGTATCTTTCACATTTGAACCGATACGGTACGAATTCCCGGGACCTGGGATCCGATTTCCATACCAATTTTTGTTATTTTTTCTGTGATCACGTAGTAAACAACGTTATTGTTTAATAATAAAACCTATTCTTCAAAATTTTACATTAAACACTGAGCTGATAATGATAACTGTGCTGTCGTTTGATACTGATCGGTGGCCGATCGATTGGCACATCTCTAACATAAACTTTAGTCTCTCTTTAAAATGTTAACATTTTTGAAGACACAAACTATATCAAATGCCATGTTTACACTGCAGGTCAATTTAGATTTTTTTGCCCAAAAGTGACATGTAGCTGATTTTTTTATGTCAATGTGCACGGTACAATTACAACATTTTTTAAATCGGACCCATGCCTCTTACATATTTAGATAAAAATTTGATATGTTTGTGATGCAACTGCAGTCTGGCCGATCGGGTTGCATAATACGTCATAATAAAGCGACAGATTTTCTAATTCTTCGCCAAAATAGTTGGTCGCAAAAGAAATAGTGCAAGATTTGTTAGGAGCTGGTACATAGTTTAGCTGGATGACACCAAGGATGCAAAGACAGGAGGCAGACGGTGAGTAAAAATAATATTATTCAACGTAGACAGAAAACTCACCCACAAAGGGGTGGAGAAAAGAACAAAAGAAGGCGAGTGCAAAAGAAAGTGCACGAGTCACGGAACTTCTTTTGTAAAGGGAACAACACACCTACGTGAGGCAAATATGCAAAGCAGTAGGCATGGATGTGTGTTTTTGTTTAATTGACTAAATATGCACTGGAAAGCTTTTAACTATTGTTTAGAATTAGCTACTTATCACTTACGGAACTTTCTACTCATTTAGTCCCGTAGTGTAAATGAGTATGAGACAGTGTCCAAAGAAGTCAATGGGAGAGCATAGAGTGGGTTGTTATTTTGCAGTAAAACTAGACATTCATTGGATAAACCCTCGTCAGTAGGCCAGCCTGGACGCTGGGCTTCTGGATGATGATTAGATGGTCGGTCTGAGGCAGAATCCTTTATTAACATCATGGTCTGCGAATCCAGGCCAAAAAAAGGAGAAAATCCAATGACCTGGATAAATGAGAACTTCCATACAGACAGAGAAAATCCATGATGATTGGTTGGTGTTTGTATGATGAATCACAATTGACTAAGGTTAGGGCAAAACATTACGGACTTGTCAATCAGAGGAAAGATAAGGCGGGTCATCAAAACTAGTAAGCAAAATCATAACAGGCACGCACTCATGTCACATGACGATGAGGGAGTCAGAGACAGAGGAACGCTTCAAGTTGACCACTCAAGAAAAACAAGAAACATACTTGAAAATGGCGGAGGGATTCTCTCCCGCAGATTAGAGTTTTCCTTTAGTAATGAAGATGACGTCCAGAAAACCCACAATAATCCATGTCCTTGGCCATATCTAGACATATATACGTATAATATTGAGCCTACGAATCATTCTGTAATTGTGGACTATCAACCAGAGCATGTTGTAAAAGAATGTAAACTTATTTTCAATCTACCCGAAAACATGTATTTAGGTAAAAATATCAAGTTACATTACAAAACATCTTTGACAAAGCATGTTGTAATATAAGACACATTTTCATTTTGTTACGTAGTTAGACCGGATGTGATGCGTAGCGCTATAATTATGAAGTATGTGGTTAGTATAGGAAGAGGTGTCTTGACATAGTTTGACGTTGCGACATGAATAAACAATATTACATACTTCCTACCTCGGTCTTTCCTCTTTGCTGAGGTTTCATTTAATCTTACGAAATAAGTTAGAGTAACTTACAACCTACATTTTATGTTTTCAATGCACTCAGCTGTAAACCAAACACGGAAGTGAAGCTCCACCTCATTGCGAGCGGCAAAACACGACATGATGTCGGCTCACGGCGATTGAAGACGAAATAGTATTTTCTTGTCGGAAGAACGGCTTTCCATAGTGTGGCTTTGGACATGGGGTTTCCATAATGTACTCTTTTCCTTGTGCATTTCTGTCACTATTTTCCCGCTCATGGCTTAACAGTATTCATTCATCCATTGTCTACCGCTTGTCCCTCTTGGGGTGGCGGGGGATGCTTGAGCCTGTCTCAGCTGCATTCGGGTAACTGAACACAATTAGGTTTTCCCATGCCACAGAAAGGACCGAGGCTCAAAAAGGAGTCAGGACGCTTGCACGTTAATCGGGCGTTAAAAAATGAGCGCCGTTAAATTAACTTATAGTTTGCGCATTACTATCACGTTAACTTTGACAACCTTGATAAATAATGAACTCATTTTATGATGTAGGCCGAAAATGAGCTTCCACTCAATTGAAGAACAGCAGAATTTATCGAGCGTGACTCGTTAGCATGCTGCGTTCACGCTTAGCTATGTCACTGTGGCGCTTAGCTAGCAGGGGAGATTGCCCCAACAAAGCCAAATGGTTTGTGTAAGATGCTTAAAGTGCAAGTTTAGCAGTTTGTGGCTCCAGTACAAACAATTTAATGCATGAATAAAGCCGGGGGATGAAAACATTTATAAAGCACGCTCCTGCAGGATACATTTAAAACTTGGAAGATTGGGCATGAAGGCATTTTGCTGGTATGAATGTGAAATGGGTCTTAAATTGTAGCCATTATAGTCCTAAATAGGTTGTTGAAACTTGCAGAGACCCTGAAGTAAAATCATCACTTCTAAACTGCATTTTGTGTTTACTTTTAGGTCTGTTTGATGATTGGTGCATGATGAACAAAATACAAAGAATAAATAAATCAGGAAAGGGACAAACACTTTTTCACAGCACTTATATTTGTCTTCATGCAAACTGTAGGTTGTAGTGTTTTTAAAAAAAGAGTCTGATTTTATTTACATGACTATATGTCTAAGTATTGATATTCATTTGAACTAATTTAGGATTATACTGTAAACTTGTTTTTATCTGTATTTTTATGTATGCGTTAACATATTTTGTAGTGTTGTGCAAACAAAAACGTTCCTACGTTTGAAAGTTACTTTTGCAAAGACTTGATATTTGAAATGTGTTCTGCATTACAAAATAAAAAATATACTGTAAGAACAGCTAATGGGTCATCTGTAATATGTTATTTTATTGCTGGAGTATACCTGCTTATTCACTGTGACTATACTTTTATTTCTACCTTAACTGTGGAATTTTGATATCTGAGTGTATGTGAAATTGTACATTTGTTTGTGGTTCTTGCCATTGGGTAAGTAAAAATGCCTTGGCAGTCTCAATACTCAAGAAATTATCAAAACAACGTGTGAATATCACTTGTGTAAAGATTTGCTAATCAAATAAACAGTGATGGGCAGTAACAAGCTACATGTAGCTAAGCTACATAGCTTAACTTCATTTTCCAGTAGCTTGGCGGTAGCTTAGCTACTTTTTGAACGACTAGCTTTTCCTGTAGCTTAGCTACTTTTAGAGCCATGTAGCGAGGTAGCTTACATCATGGTCTGCGAATCCAGGCCAAAAAAAAGCAGAAAATACACTGACCTGGATAAATGAGAACATCCATATATATGGAGAAAATCCATGATGATTGGTTAGTGTTTGTAGGATGAGTCACAATTGGCTAAGGTTAGGGTGAAGCATTACGGACTGGCCAATCAGAGGCAAGATAAGGCGGGTCATTGAAACTAGTAAGCAAAATCATAACAGTCACTCACTCATGTCACATGACGACGAGGGAGCCAGAGACAGAGGGACGCTTCAAGCTGACCACTCAAGAAAAATAGAAACATACTTAAAAATGACGAAGGGATTCTCTCCTGCAGATTTGAGTTTTTCTTTATTGATGAAGATGACATGGAAACCCAGAATAATGCGTGTCCTTGGCCATATTTATACAAATGTATATCAGTATTATATAATTTTGACAAAACAATGCCCAAAACCTTATTTTTTAGTATTTTACTCTGTAAACCAAAATCATAACTGCTCTCTTCATCTAAGACTTGGAACACAAATTTAGGAACACGCATTAAGGTGAGTTGAGTTCATGAAAGGTTTTACTGCACATAACCTTTACCAACTGTTCCAAACAACACACAAGTCATTGGTTTTTTGTCAAGGTAGAGATAGATGCTGTTTTTTTTTACTGTAGGTAGAGAAAATGAATAACATTATAGGGTGTGCCAAAGAAAAAGCAAACTAAAATAAATACATACAGTTGGGTGCGGAGACCCCTCAAGGTAGTTGTAGGATGTCCCCAGCTGAAGGACAGATAGTTAATAGTAATGGCCCCTAATGGGCATATTTGTACACTCTCAGTTACATTAACATTGATATTATACATAAGGGCCCATAGATAGCAATGCCATTAAATGTAGCTTTGATGTAGTAAGCTACTTTTACTGTGTAGCTTGTAGTGTAGCTTGCTACAGTTCTCCGGGGATAGCTTCCCCTGTAGTTTAGCTACTGTGGTAGTCGCTTCCTTCCAGGTTCTTTGGGCCACCAGTCACCGACATCACCACTCCTTTTCAGGGTTAACAATAATGTTTATTTTACAATAAATGTCTCAGATGTGCAAAGTCTTTGTGTGCTTTTCAGCATTTGTATTTTCTCTTGATCGAGCACATGAATGGTTTTCCCTTCAGAGTCGTCTGTCTTGCTCTCGCTCCCCTCGTGCTTTGCCAACTGCCATCAACAACAACTCCCCTCTCCTTCTCGGCTGCTCCCTTTAACAGAGCGACAGGTGATTAGATAAACGCGCCCAGGTGGGCCATCTACTCACCTGTCGCTGATCTCGAAGCCGGTCCTGGCACATCGCGCTTCGCCGCAGGCCACGCCCCTCCACAGCTACATTTAATGGAATAGTAAATTGTAGCTTAGCTTACTACATTTTACAAGTAGCTTGCCCATAACTGCAATTAAAGCAGGGAGACCAAAGCTTTTACTAGAAGCTGACATATTACCTGTTTTTATTTAATAAAGTTGACAAAACAACAAATGTATAAACTATCTGGACATGTGGTGATTCATAATAATAAATTGTAATCTTTGCACTTTTTCATGCCATTGTTCATCATTAATTATTGCACTATGTTTTGTGGCTTATATTACTTTCAAGCACTGCAAAATGCTGAAATATTCAGTTTGATGGACATTTGAGGCCAAATCCTCGTCTCTGAGTGCTTGTTTTTAAGATTTTGAATGTTCATAAACCTATTTTACGAACTTTTAGCTGACGTTTGTTCAATCAATCAATCAATCAATCAATCAATCAATCAATCAATCAATCAATCAATCAATCACAATGTAACCCTTAATCACAAGTGCCTCAAAGGGATTCACAAACCACAACGACATCCCCTGACCTCAACATACATCCAGGCAAGGAATAACTTCAAAAACCCGAACTGGGGAAATGGGCCCCCAAATGTCAGATGCCAAGTGGGTACAATTATTGACTTGTTACATTAATAGATAATGTGAGAGTTTAGTCCACCAGGAAGCCAGCAGAGGATGGTAGGGGATCTTCTTGCATGTTGAAACAAAGAGAATTCATAGAAGAGTGCTCCACCCTGGGTCAGTAATTGATTATTTTGTTTCTCTGCTCTACATTTTTACATATTATCAAGATGTTTCCATCTCTTAACATTTTCGCCATTTCAAAGCATTCTATTTCTTTCCTTATCCTCTGATTTAATACAGATGGTTGTGCGTTCTAAACATGAACGCCATCTTCAATCTTTGGAATGACTTTGTACTCTTCCTTCATCAACTTTTTCTTTGCATGTCCTTCCATATCTTCCTCATGAGCTCTTTTAACAATTGTTCCAATCTCCACTCTCGTCCTTCCCATTTCCGTATCTTCCTCCGAGGTCGCAGTACTATCGATCTCGAGCAATAAGCTGATGCTAGCGAGTGAGACCAGATATTTTGGTTGGATCTTACGGGCTTCACTGTGACATTCGCTACCCCAACTCAAATTTTTGCTTTCATTCTTAAGCATAAAAATTAGCCGAGACACAGCTCTTATTCTGAAAAAATGTGTAAAAAAAACTCACATTTTTTGTTAAAAAATTAGTGTTTGATTAGGCTCAGCTGCAATAACACTGCCTTTTTGTCTTTAATCACCACAGTTTGTTTGCATGGAATGGTATCAAAGTTTTTACATTTCTTCAGGGTGAGCAGGTGCGGTGGGTTTTGTTGACGGGGAAAAAACAACAACATCCATCCATCTATCCATCCATCCATTTTCTACCGCTTGTCCAGAAGAAATTTTAAGAAAAAAGAGCAAAAAGACATAATTGAATGAGAAAAACCTGAACTGTTGCTACTAATAACTAATATTAATACAATTTGTCGCTAATAACAGAAAGGTGTTAACACAAAGTTTTGATATACAGTATAATGTCTGTTTAATAAATTATTAATTTTGTATCACATTTGGAGCTTTTTTCCTCATCATATTAGGTTATTTGATCTTTTTTCATACATTTTTACAATTTTTTTTTCTGACATGTTGCGGGTCAACAAAATTCAAGATAAAGTTAAAGTACCACTGATAGTCTCACACACACACTAGGTGTGGTGAAATGACCCTCTGCATTTGATCCATCCTCTTGTTCCACCCTCTGGGAGGTGAGGGGAGCAGTGGGCAGCAGCGGTGGCCGCGCCCGGGAATCATTTTTGGTGATTCAACCCCCAATTCCAACCCTTGATGCTGAGTGTCAAGCAGGGAGGTAATGGGTCCCATTTTTATAGTCTTTGGTATGACTTGGCCGGGGTTTGGACTCACGACCTACCAATATCCGGGCGGACACTCTAACCACAAGGCCACTGAGCAGGTTGATGTGGGCTACAAATGGCCCCCGGGCCGCATTTTGAACAACATGCTCTAGCATCATTGCTGTAGAATCAACAAAACCATTTTGATTTTCTTCCCGGAAACGATTGTTTGTCCGAGGCGTATCCCAGTCAGCTTTTATTTCTCGGAGGACACGCTTTGCTTCCTTCTTTTTTACTAGTCAATCAGCAGTAACTTTTCCCGTGGATCACAACTGACAGTATTTTCTCCTGTAATCCTGGTCGTGTATGTGGGTCACTTGGGTCAAATGAGACTGGAGTCATTGAGTAAAGAAGAGCTTTACTGTCTGCTTCATTCATAAGCTGCGTTGCTGGATCAACTTTTCATGTGTGCTATTTAAAAACCAGCTAGTTTGTCCTTGCCAGAAACATTTCCGCTCGTCTCCAGTGGAGTCTCACTTGACAAGCAGCGAATATTTCTTAGAACAAAGACCAAGAAGCTTAACTTAGATTTGGGCTGAATTGTCTATCTGTGTGTTTGCGTGTATGTGTGTATACAAAACTCTCACAAAGATTAGACTACCCTTCATCTGTCTCCTTCACTTAAGACCATATGTTTCTACACAAAGCCTCCAGCTCCACACTATCGAGGCGCACACAGCTTGTCTTATTTATTCACACACACACACGTCTTTAGGATTTGTTCAGTCCAGATTGTAACCCAAAATACCAGCTTTATAATGCATGTTAGAAAGCCCAATGACCCACATATAGGAAGGTCACACACGTTTGTTTTTGGTCAAATAATTTTGTCAGCATTACAGTTGCGCCTTGCTGTTGCTCGGCACCTTCTGCAAAAAAGCTAGCCCAAGATCATCTCTATGACGACATTTTAAAGGCCTACTGAAATGAATTTGTTTTATTTAAACGGGGATAGCAGATCCATTCAATGTGTCATACTTGATTATTTCCACCTCGGATACTATATCCTCTTGAAAATGAGAGTCGAGAACGCGAAATGGACATTCACAGTGACTTTTATCTCCACGACAATACATCGGCGAAGCACTTTAGCTACGGAGCTAACGTGATAGCATCGTGCTTAAATGCAGATAGAAACAAAAGAAATAAACCCCTGACTGGAAGGATAGACAGAAAATCAACAATACTATTAAACCATGGACATGTAACTACACGGTTAATGCTTTCCAGCCTGGCAAAGCTTAACAATGCTGTTGCTAACGACGCCATTGAAGCTAACTTAGCTACGGGACCTCGACAGAGCTATGCTAAAAACATTAGCTCTCCACCTACGCCAGTCAGCCCTCATCTGCTCATCACGACCCGTGCTCACCTGCGTTCCAGCGATCGACGGCGCGACAAAGGACTTCACCCGATCACCAATGCGGTCGGCGGCCCGGAGACGGAGGAAGTCAAGGTGAGGACAGCGGTGCGGCGGCGGGCGTTGTAGCTTTCGACGACACCCCGGCCGCCATCAGAGTCAGCAAGAAACATATATTTCCCCAAAGTTACGTACGTGACATGCACATAGCGCCACGCACGTACGGGCAAGCGATCAAATGTTTGGAAGAGATTCACCAACACAGATGTCCAGAATACTGTGGAATTTTTCAATGAAAACAGAGCTGTTTGTATTGGGACACAATGGTGTGCCAATACTTCCGTTCACTCCGTGACGTCACGCGCATACGTCATCATACATAGACGTTTTCAACCGGAAGTTTAGCGGGAAATTTAAAATTGCACTTTATAAGTTAACCCGGCCGTATTGGCATGTGTTGCAATGTTAAGATTTCATCATTGATGTATAAAATATCAGACTGCGTGGTCGGTAGTAGTGGGTTTCAGTAGGCCTTTAAGAAGAAAAGTTAAATGTCTGGTCTACAACTGGTCATACTTAGACATTTTAATGAGACAGAATTGATATGAAGTAGAGATGTAAAGTTAGCTATTAATGATACATGTAGTAAAACTTGCAACAGTTTGTATTACAGTTTTAAATTAAAATGATCTTAAAACAGTGATTGATGACTTCGCTTCAATAAACTCACAAACCGAGAGATACTTTTTTGGTGGAAAAGCAATCTTGTGCGCTAATGGCTAATTAGCTTAAATGCTAACACAAAAATAAGTCACATTCATATCTTTCCACATGAAGAAATGTGCCACTTCGCCATCCAGTTGTGCACATTGAACCTGTGGACTGTGCTCTCTTCCAACAGTGATCGTTGTCAGAGGAATATGACATGTTTACAGGGTTGACAACTTCCTGAACAAAAATAAGGACAATGTTGGCAGGGCCGGTGTTCCAAAGATAATGTGCTTCTTCATTAAAAAGATGCAATAATTATCAACATAACTAAGGGACGGATTTCGGTAACATTTTCAGAAAATGTCCAAAATAAGTCAGAGAACAAGTGCGTTTGTAGTTTTCATTATTATTCCTAAATGAGCTTGTCAAAAATACTTGCTGACATTCATTCTGTCTCAATACAGTATAGACCAGTGATTCTAAAACTGTTACGGGTACCACAATTGGTACGCCAAATAATCACTTTGATTAAATATCGTAATGTAACATTTTTATTTTACTGTATTCAAACACAGTGTTACTGTTCAAATTGTGTCTAATGTTACAATATACTTGATAAATAAAACCTCTGTCTTGTGTTTAAATAAATACATAGGCCTACTATGCTACTGAATTTTAATGTAGGTCTTTATAGTGGTACTTGGAGAGCCAAGTGTTTTCTGAGGTGGTACTCGGTGAAAAAAGTTAGAGATCCACTGGTATCAGTGGCGTGCCGTCACTAGAGGCAGGGGAAGCGGGGCCTCACCTGCCGTCATGGAAAGAAAAAAAATGTAAAAAGAAAAAAATAATAATTAAATTGTTATATGTATCCAGTGATTATACTAAAGTTATTTTCCATTTAACTTCACCAGTTTTAGATTATTTTTATTTTTATTTTCACATTTGCCGTTCAAATACTGAGAAGAGACGGTGGCACGTCGCTGATTTGTGCCTCAACATGGATTGTGCACAATGACTGCTGTGCAGTGAGACTGTATTGCTATATGAATTATATCAGCTAACTAAACTATGGCATAGTTTAGTTAGCTGAGGTATATAATGTACAGTGTATTTTGTCAAAAACTGTATGTGTGTAACGTATTTCTTATGTTGAGCATTCATAAATCTGCTGCAAAAGACATACTGTTTGAGGCTCGCAGTAATCCGGCCTCCTGGTGGTAGAGGGCGGTAGTGATCCCAGAGATCATTCCTTGGCCACAGAAGAAAAGAAAAAAAGAAAAAAAAAGTTTGCAAGCGATTGCTTATTTCCTCTAGCCTGGACTTTTATTAAAAACATGGAGGATTACATATGTAAAATAAAACAGTTTTCTAAACTGGACTTTCAATCGAAGCAGGAGGTAATAATTAAAGGTAGACCAACGCCGGAGCTAAAAGGTTTGCTTTTGACTTCGGGACAGAAGACCCGTTCTTTTCAAACGGCGTGGTACACACGCAAAGGCTGTCCAGCAAGAAAGGTAAGACCATAATAATGTTTTTTTTATTAAATGTGCTTTTTTGTGTGCTACAGTTGTGTAAAGAATGCTGGTATGAGCTTTTAAAAGTAACCCGTTAACTGCTGCCAATCACATGGTGAATAAGATACTCTTTAGGGTTCATATGTTTGTACATCTGACTGTGATGATGCAGTGCCTCACCAGACATTAACCTCACCGAACGCCACTGACTGGTATAGACAAACACCCAGCCATGCATTTTGGGTTAATCAAGGTTTATGTTAAGGTCTTTGTTTTGGTTTCTTTCCTGGTATGTAAAATAATGCTAAAAATATTCACAATATTGCAACGTTTTTTTGTTTAGTTTTTTACCTTAATTGCAATGGTTTTTCTTCTTCGAGGATACCGTTAGTGTTGATGAGCATGTGTTTTGTGTCAATTCCACCTTTGACCACAGCGTCAGTTGCTATGTAGAGTGGTGCTTTACATCAAAATGATTACCCCCCCACCTTCCTCTCACCAGGGATCAGAAGCTCGCTATTTAGCAGAATTTCTCCTTTTTTTTGGCCAAAGTGGTATTTTTTCAATGTCCGTATAAAACCGATAAAACAATGCGTATTGCGTCCCGTGGTGTAGTGGCAGACTATTGGGTTCTAGCCAATTGCTTTGACTGAGAGGCGGGACTTTCGGGGCGAAGTGACGTGTTGTACGGTGAGAGTCCTTGTGAGTGTTGGCGGTAGAGATAGACGTACATTGAGCTCGTTGCACGAGAGTGTTGCCTTTTGTCGAATAAATGAAAACCAACTGGGAATTTGTCTGAGCCTCCTTTCTTGCAACATTACGGTATGTTTTGGTTGATGTCAGTTGACATTCGGAAACGCTCGGAAGTGAAATACTCTGCGACAAATAAACATAAATGTTGGCGCCTCTGCTGCGTTTTTGCTAGAAAACATGTCCTTAACACAGGGGTGTCAAACGTACGGTCTGAACAGGTTTTATCCGGCCCGCGGGATGAGTTTGGTAAGTATAAAAATGAGCCAAAATGTTTGAATGAAAGAAACAGCTGTTCTAAATGTGTCCACTAGATGTCGCAATAACAATTCTTTGTATCTTTGTAGATGACGCTACATATGTAAAAAAATAAAATAAACCACATGATGTTAGTGCACCAGTCGAGTAAAATGATCAAACTACATAAATAACATACTGTAATTTAATTTTGATATTATTTTTTTATCTTGATACATTGAAAATGAACACCAATGAGTTGACTGATGAACATGATCATATAATTTATTCAGAAAGTATAAATAACGACAAAGATAGAATATTATTAACCACAACATGTAAGTGTAAAAAAAAACACAACAACATTATGATTTGTACATTTTCAGAAAGTGCTTGTTCTATTTTTAAACAAAGAAAACAATCTGAGGTTGTCTTTATTTTTAAGTTATCGTGCTGTGATTTTACCAGTCCGGCCCACTTGGGAGTAGAATTTCCTCCATGTGGCCCCCGATCTAAAATGAGTTTGACACCCCTGCCTTAACATCTTTGCATGTTTAGGTACTTGTGTGTTTATTGTGTTAATATAATGTGTTAATATCGTGTAGTGATTTTATTTTGAAAAAACACATATGTGTTTCGTAATTGCTCGGCCTGGCGAGCTCACAACTTATTCATTACGTCGTGGAACGATGTTCGGTTAGATGCGGGGATAAAGACTTCTTGGAACAGGTCGTTGTTAGAAAAAGAAGTCCGCTTGAGGAATTCAATTTCAAGCACAAAGATTTGGGGAAAGCACTTGGCACTCTTAGCGATTGAAAATTGATCAAGTGTGGGAAGCAAACATGCAGAGAAGAAAGGACTGAGAAAAGAAAACTACAAACTGTCTGGTGAGTCATTTTCATGAGTTACTACTCTTAGTAAGTAATAATATGGAATATTGCTGTTGACCAGTAGATGTTATGTCTCATAATATTAATCATGATTTACAACACCAAATCCACTAACTTGTACTAGATCTAGTGCTGCATGGCCAACATTGCCTAAAAAGCACTGGCTTCTGTGGTGTGCTGCCGTTTTCTGGGGTGTGGGCAGCATGGTCAGAGACAGGAACACTTAATGAACTGATTAAGAGAGCTGACTCCGTCCTCGGCTGTCTTTAACGTCCTTTAATGTTTCCCTCTTTACACATGCTTATGTGTGCTATGGCTATGAGGTTTTTTCCCCATTGGCCTCAGTCTGGACCCCCTCTTCAGGGGCCCAGGCTTAGACTGATTTTTTTTTTTCACCCCCCCAGCGTTGACCTGTTTCTCACCTTTTTTGTAAGGGCCGCCGGAAGTTGGCAGACCCGTCAGGGATCCTGTTCTGTCTCCCTGTAATGTTTGTCTGATCTTCAATGGGATTGTGCTGAAAATCTGAATTTCCCCTCGGGGACTCATAACGTATTTCTGATTCTGATTCTGATTCTGATCACATATTTCTAGTTTCTCATTACAGCACGCCGGGAGTCGTAAGAAGCAGAACTTATTTAATCCTACGCCTTTTCGTTCCACAGCAATGTCTGACACATTTCTTTGTACTGGATATGTTACATCAGTGAATAAATACATGAGTAAGTACACAGTGAGTGAGTACATACATATTATGCAGTCAAATGTTGGCTTTCTTCAGGCTTTTCAGTGTATTTACGTTCCTGTAAAGTGAAATATTGTTATAAATAAAGGATGGTCAACAACATTTTCAAAGAGGATCCAGAATGTTGTTGAATATTTTTAAAGAAATGTCCGATAATATCGGCCTGACGATATAATCGATAATTTCCGATTGTAAAATCGGAAATTATCGGTATCGATTTTTTATTATTGGTATCGGTTTTTTTAAAAAAAAATTTATTTTATTTTATTTTTTTCGTAAATCAACATAAAAAACATAAGATACACTTACAATTAGTGCACCAACCCAAAAAACCTCCCTCCCCCACTTACACTCATTCACACAAAAGGGTTGTTTCCTTCTGTTATTAATATTCTGGTTCCTACATTATATATCAATATATATCAATACAGTCTGCAAGGGATACAGTCCGTAAGCACACATGATTGTGCGTGCTGCTGGTCCACTAATAGTACTAACAGTTAATTTTACTCATTTTCATTCATTGCTAGTTTCTATGTAACTGTTTTTATATTGTTTTACTTTCTTTTTTATTCAAGAACATTTTTTTAATTTATTTATCTTATTTTATTTTTTTTATTTTTTTAAAAAGGACCTTATCTTCACTATACCTGGTTGTCCAAATTAGGCATAATAATGTGTTAATTCCACGACTGCTTATATCGGTATCGGTTTATATCGGTGTCGGTAATTAAAAAGTTGGACAATATCGGAATATCGGATATCGGCAAAAAGCCATTATCGGACATCCCTAATATTTTTCTTTCTTGTTTTTATCGACAGTATGTTATCATATTTACTTGAGAATATGCTTTAATACTTGCAGTTAATGTTGATGTGTACTTATGTTGCTTTTCTTCTGTCCTGACCAAATTCTGTCAGTTTGACCCAAATGCTGATGTCTGTGTGGACATGTGACATCCATGGTCTGACACGAGGACAACCTCTCGTGTTTGTTGATGAATTTCCTGCGACAAATGTCCTCCGAGGGCCTGCACTGATGTAAAGTTGGCCTAAGAACTGAGAAGCGAAACGGCTCTGAGCTCTCCCTGAAACGACAACACAACACAAAGTGGCACAAACACTGCATGTGCTTTTTCCTAATTATAGTTTCATCAGCTTTGGTCTCCTATTCATCAAAACTGGACAAGAGATTTTTAGAAAGTTATTAAACAAATACATGCAATTTTGGTAGAAGTTGCGTGTGGATGCTGAAGAAACAGAAATGCTAACAGTTATCATGCAAGCTGGAAAAAATTATTCACAATTCTTATTAATTCTTATTCTGAATCGATTCATAATTTTCAACAAACTTTTTTTCATTGTTTTTACAAATGTTTTTTTTCAGGATCTGTTTTCAAAAATAGCTATTTTTAGACCTTCTCCAGACTTACTCGTCGCATGTACAGTACAGACCGAAAGTTTGGACACACCTTCTCATTCAATGTGTTTTCTTTATTTGCAGGACTATTTACATTGTAGATTGTCACTGAAGGCATCAAAACTAAAACACATGTGGAGTTATGCACTTAACAAAAAAGAGGGGAAATAACTGAAAACATGTTTTATATTCTAGTTTCTTCAAAATAGCCACCCTTTGCTCTGATTACCGCCTTGCACACTCTTGGCATTCTCTCGATGAGCTTCAAGAGGTAATAACCTGTAAGGGTTATTAAGGGTGTGCTTGAAGTGCTTTTCGTTAGCATTTTTTATTACTTTCAGACACAACAAACCAAACATATGCTACACAATACATAAACAAACAAATGATTTTATTAGCGGCAACTGCTACTTCTTGTGTTCTGTTGACACCTTAGACGTCACTGGAGGATCCTCTCCAGTGGTGATGCAACATCCTGGGCAGGTTTGGCTGCTTTTTGTTCCTCAATAGACCTCCATTTGTGAGAAGTGCTAAAATGTAACTTTTTGATATAAAATGCAATAAGAAAGAACAAACTAATACTTCAACGCCTAATCTGGCTTGGTAACAGCTTAGTTTTTAAATTTGCAGCCACAAAGCTGCCAGCACTCATCTCCTCCGCCATGAGGACATTAACATGGAAATTGGCGAGTTGCATTTTGGAATGGAAGAGCAGGACTTTAAATGATGTCTTTGTGTGTTTGGGCCCCGGTGGGCGTTTGGCCCTGTCACCAAGCTAATGGATGACTTAGTGATGTATAGCTGGGGCAGAGGAGAGGATGGAGAGAAGTCAGAGGAGAGGTAAAAGGATAAGAGGTGTTAGGTCGTTCTGGGGAAGGTCAATGTTGTAAATCTTCTTCTTAACTGTCATCCTCTGCTTTTGTTTTCTACAAGTCATTCTGAGTGTAGAAATCATAAACATAAACATCACTCCAATCACGCATCGGAAGAACAACATTGACATCTTTATTGATCACACAGCATCATTTGATAAGAACCAAACAACCTTCAATGGAAATTTTAAACACTTGGAAGACTGAATTTAGCATCATAGTCTAAACCAGGGGTGACAAACTAATTTTAGCCCAGCGGCCGCATGGTGAAAAATGTATTAAAATATATTAAAATCATGGCATAATAACTTACAAATACAACTGATACAACTTCAGATTGTTTCCTTTGTTTTACTTTGACCCAAAATATAACAAGCACATTCTGAAAATGTACATATCACAAATAATCCTCTTGAGTTTAAAGCTTCTGTGAAAGGACTGCAGTCTACCTTGTCTGTATGCACATGTGTTATGTGAGCAAGTTTTAATGTCGTAAATGTGATGTTTTATGTATTTGTTTACTGTTTTTAATGTAACCTTGCTGCTGCCCTCTTGGCCAGGTCTCCCTTGGAAAAGAGATCTTTGATCTCAATGGGATTTTACCTGGTTAAATAAAGGCTAATAATAATAAATTGACAAAACACTTCAAGTTAGTTGAAAATTCGGAGGAAAAAATGTAAAAAAATTGTTGCAGTTTCAAAAACACCATTAAGGACACAATGAAATTAGACTTAAAGGCCTACTGAAACCCACTACTACCGACCACGCAGTCTGATAGTTTATATATCAATGATGAAATCTTAACATTATAACACATGCCAATACGGCCGGGTTAACTTATAAAGTGACATTTTAAATTTGCCGCTAAACTTCCGGTTCGAAACGCCTCTGAGGATGACGTATGCGCGTGACGTAGCCCGGCGAACACGGATATGCCTTCCACATTGAAGCCAATACGAAAAAGCTCTGTTTTCATTTCATAATTCCACAGTATTCTGGACATCTGTGTTCGTGAATCTGTTGCAATCATGTTCATTGCATTATGGAGAAGGAAGCTGAGCAAGCAAAGAAGAAAGTTGTCGGTGCGAAATAGACGTATTTTTCGAACGTAGTCAGCAACAACAGTACACAGCCGGCGCTTCTTTGTTTACATTCCCGAAAGATGCAGTCAAGATGGAAGAACTCGGATAACAGAGACTCTAACCAGGAGGACTTTTGACTTCGATACACAGACGCCTGTAGAGAACTGGGACAACACAGACTCTTACCAGGATTACTTTGATTTGGATGACAAAGACGCAGACGTGCTACTGTGAGTATGCAGCTTTGGCTTCTAAACATTTGATCGCTTGACCGTATGTGCGCAACTTTTTTTTGCGTATGTACGTAACTTTTTTAAAATATATAAGCTTTATGAACCTTGGGTTAGGTGAACGGTCTTTTGGGCTGAGTGATTGTGTGTGTTGATCAGGTGTTTGAATTGTATTGGCGTGTTCTATGGAGCTAGGAGCTAGCATAGGAGCTAGGAGCTAGCATAACAAACACGCAGGTGTTTTTATGCAGGATTAATTTGTGGCATATTAAATATAAGCCTGGTTGTGTTGTGGCTAATAGAGTATATATATGTCTTGTGTTTATTTACTGTTGTAGTCATTCCCAGCTGAATATCAGGTCACCCCCGGCTCTCACAGCATCTTCCCTATCTGAATAGCTTCAACTCCCCACTAGTCCTTCACTTGCACTTTACTCATCCACAAATCTTTCATCCTCGCTCAAATTAATGGGGAAATTGTCGCTTTCTCGGTCCGAATCTCTCTCACTTCATGCGGCCATCATTGTAAACAATAGGGAACTTTGCGTATATGTTCAACTGACTACGTCACGCTACTTCCGGTAGGGGCAAGCCTTTTTTTTATCAGATACCAAAAGTTTCAATCTTTATCGTCGTTGTTCTATACTAAATCCTTTCAGCAAAAATATGGCAATATCGCGAAATGATCAAGTATGACACATAGAATAGATCTGCTATCCCCGTTTAAATAAAAAAAATTCATTTCAGTAGGCCTTTAAAGGCCTACTGAAATGAAATGTTCTAATTTAAACGGGGATAGCAGGTCCATTCTATGTGTCATACTTGATAATTTCGCGATATTGCCATATTTTTGCTGAAAGGATTTAGTAGAGAACATCGACGATAAAGTTTGCAACTTTTGGTCGCTGATAAAAAAGCCTTGCCTGTACCGGAAGTAGCGTGACGTCACAGGTTGTGCAGCTCCTCACATCTGCACATTGTTTACAATCATTCCCACCAGCAGCAAGAGCGATTCGGACCGAGAAAGCGACGATTACCCCATTAATTTGAGCGAGGATGAAAGATTTGTGGATGAGGAAAGTGAGAGTGAAGGATTAGAGGGCAGTAGAAGCGATTCAGATAGGGAAGATGCTGTGAGAGGCGGGTGGGACCTCATATTCAGCTGGGAATGACTAAAACAGTAAATAAACACAAGACATATATATACTCTATTAGCCACAACACAACCAGGCTTATATTTAATATGCCACAAATTAATCCCGCATAACAAACACCTCCCCCCTCCCGTCCATATAACCCACCAATACAAATCAAACACCCGCACAACACACTCAATCCCACAGCCCAAAGTACCGTTCACCTCCCCAAAGTTCATACAGCACATATATTTCCCCAAAGTTACGTACGTGACATGCACATAGCGGCACACACGTACGGGCAAGCGATCAAATGTTTGGAAGCCAAAGCTGTGTACTCACGGTAGCGCGTCTGCTATCCAACTCAAAGTCCTCCTGGTTGTGTTGCTGTAGCCAGCTGCTAATACACCGATCCCACTACAGCTTTCTTCTTTGCTGTCTTCATTGTTCATTAAACAAATTGCAAAAGATTCACCAACACAGATGTCCAGAATGCTGTGGAATTTTGCGATGAAAACAGACGACTTAATAGCTGGCCACAATGGTGTCCCAATATGTCCGCACAATCCGTGACGTCACGCGCAAAAGTCATCATACCGAGACGTTTTCAGCAGAATATTTCGCGGGAAATTTAAAATTGCACTTTACTAATCTAACCCGGCCGTATTGGCATGTGTTGCAATGTTAAGATTTCATCATTGATATATAAACTATCAGACTGCGTTGTCGGTAGTAGTGAGTTTCAGTAGGCCTTTAAATTTGCACAGAAGACAATAATCTTCACAGAACTATATAAACGTGCAGTGTCTCATGCAACATTTTAAGTGGGGTTACCAATTGTTTATCAAACACCTGTTTGTTTTACATTGGGTCGAGGGGGAGGAGTCACAGCCCGTGTACCTCTTGCTTGGTATACTTGCTCGCCCCGGTATAAACTATTTGCTTGCCTAACAGAATTGCTATTGTGACATCCAGTGGACACTTTTAGAACAGCAGTTTCTTTAATTTAAAAATGCAGCTCAACACTTAGCAAACTCATCTCGCGGGGCGGATCAAGTCCGCAAGCCGCATGTTTGACATCCCTGGTCTAAACCAAAGTAGAAAAAAATAGCTATTTTATAACATTTAATCTGTTCATTGTTTTATTGTAAGCAGTACAGTGACAGGTTGTATTAATGTGCATGTGACAAACACCTTGATTGTGATTCAAGGTGTGTTAGTTTCCTCACTTGCATCAGGGATGGTACCTTTCACATTTCAACAGATACGGTACCAAATCCTGATATGTGGGAATTGATACCCGTAACATAAGGTACCAATTATTAGTACTTTTTTTTTATGTGTTCATGTGGTAATACATGTTATATTTGTTTAATAATATACATATATTTGATTAAACATTTAACAGTGAGCTAATAATAATAACTGTCCAGTTGTGAGATATAGTTTCTTTACATTTCTGAGTCTCATTTGCAAGTATGTGTTCATTGTAGTTTGTACTAAGTGTGTTGCCGTAGTCAGGAAATAGTTTTTGTCATTAGGTTGAATGTACCAGGCTTTTATTTTGTTGAGCCCTACAAAGTGCTTATACTGTAAGTATTATGCTTATTCAGGGACGGCCTATGCGCAGATCACATGCTGTGCATAGGGCCTTGTTTAGCAAGAATAATGTCAAATATTAATTATTGAATGACAGAGCGCTTCATATGAAGTTTTACTGCTAACATTTTCCTAGCCCCTTCCTGCTCCATATTGATATGGAATACAATGGCAAATGTTTCCACCTATATACTAACCACACTATATATACTCCATACTAACTATACTCTAGTAGTCCGCTGTGTTCATGCTAAAAAAAGAAACTTGCCAGGCCAGGAATGTTCCAGGAACGTAAACAACTTACATTTGTTATTTTGCACTGAAAAAATAGTCATTGAACAAAGTATTTCCCGTTAATTGGTTTTAGTGCAAAACATGCATCAAATTGAATTCAAGCTTGATTAAAAAGGTATCAAAAAATGTTGAATCGCGGTCGGCCTCAAAATTAAATTGTTCTTAGGGCCCCAATTTATCTCTGCATACTTCTTACACAGCTGCTGTTTGATTGTAACGAGCATCTTCGTTGCTGTCATGACCTGCGATGGTTAGGTTGTCATTTTCCTTGTTTGTCGTCCATTTCAGTTTCAGCGCTCCTTTTGTTTACATCCTGGTTGCCATGGGTGCTGATTGTTCTCACCTGTTTCCGTTTTTCAGTAATTCCACCTGCTGCCGCCTATCAAGCCCCATTGCGAGAATTTTGTTCACTACGTGCGACGGTTGCCTTGGCGGCCATGTTATCTGCGACTACCTTGTGACTCAGCCCTAGTTGCCATGCTATGTTAAGCCAGCCTTGAGCTTCGTGTGCAACACTTGTTGTATTTTGCCTTGCCTTGGATTAAAAGAGATTCATTTGACCTGCAAGTTGCCTTCCGTCTGCGTCCTGACGATCACAACCTTTGCAGACATCCAACCCGATCGTGAGAAAAAAATCCCGGCAAAAAAAGAAGTGTTCCTCTCGGCTCTTGGCGAAGGTGGCAGAAGTAGAAAGCTCCTAACTTTCCTGATCTCAAGGCACCTCCTCAGTTGCTTCTCCTGATCAAAGCCCGTCTGACTTGGGCGTGGACTATCATGCAGCGTGACCAGGACGCTAACGCATCGCTGCCCGAGGATGTCATGCATCCAGCACCTGTGGCACGTTCTGATGACGTCGCGGTGCACTAAGACTCTCTGGCACTCACATACATGTGTTCATGGTCCTATGAGTCAGCCCCCCACCTAGTGACAATAATTCTATTTCTGCTGACAATTTCGACTTTTTTTCTAAGGCTTAATCAGCTAGCAAGTCCATGCCTCCCAAGGTTGAAGCTCCGCCCACCTCACAGTCTCTCAAGTCTCAGGCTCCTGCACTTTTTCCTAACCAATATCAGCACTCTGACTTTCTAAAGTCCGGCTCCTGCCAATTCTGGCTTCCCAAGTCCCACCCACCCTTGGCTTCTTCTCCCACTGAGGTCAGGGTTCATCAACTCCTCCCTCCTACCAGAGATAGCGTTTGGCATCGATTCCTGAGAGGAGAGCTTGGACTGGTAGGTGTGTGACTGGGGATGCACAGCTTCATCCTGCAAGGCCACCCACCTTTTCACCAGCGGGGGCGCTATCAACTCTAACTCCAGCACCATAGCTTCGTCCTGCAAGGCAACCGGCACCTGTTCTTTCTTCTGCAAGGCCACTGCCCGCCTTTTTACCAGTTCCTCCAGTGGGTCCGACGCCACCTTCAGCCTCGCTTCCAGTTCTGCAGCTGGCTCGCCTACTGCAGAAGCGCCCGTCTCAATTTGCCTGCAAATTGCCTCCTTCTGCTTCCTGAGGAACACAACCTTCGCAGACACGTGACCCGATAGCGACAGTTTTCATTACGAAATCTGTAGAACGTTTCTACTCGTATAAACTATTCATTCATCACTCCAAGCAACGTTTGTAAGTTTTACAAAATAACTAAACTGTTTATACTTACTAAACTGTCCCATCTGTGATGTCTGTAGGAGTGTTATAATGCATTTATGTAAGTGCTATTGCAATGTAATCAAGCTAGTGTCGTTAGCATTAGCTAATATGCTAACACGCTTACAAGTGTCTGTGTCCACTTCAGTTTATTTGGAACATGCATACAATACGATTACAATGTAATGCATCACATATTTCCAGTTGGTTCTTAATAATATTAACTTACAATGGCACTCTGTTTGTATTCTTTCAGTTTTGTAAATTCACCAAAATGTCACCGGGGACTCATTAGGTCTGTTTAGCTGATTGGAGAGCTAGCGAGTGGGTCCATGACAATGACTTCTGTTTTGTTTGATCAGCCGTTTTACTGCAGTGTTACAGACACTGTTTGGTAACAATTCCGGTATGTAAATAAACATTTACAAAAACTTTCTGGGGCCCTTACAGTGCGACAATAGCAGCAGCAAGAAAAGGTCTAAAATCTAATGAAAAGAGTCAGCTTTTTTAGTGCAAAAACAACCCCCTCCCGCCCAGAAAGAAATAAAGCTTTTTGTTTTAAACCGATAAAGCTTTCTCCACAGAAAGGGAGTACATTATACTCCCAGTAGACATTCCAACGTCTTCAGGGTGAAACATAGAGTTTACCAACGAACATAAAGAAAGAACACAAAGTGTACACATGGGAAAATATTAGCTGCTTTCAACATGACTACAGATAAAGAAAGAACATTTAAAAATATATGCATTCTCCACAGTAGCAATTGCCCGATTGATTTATTTTGCCCTCTTTGAATGTGCTAATAGCTCTTTAAATGCCTCGGGTAAAGTTTGCAGCCTGTGTGTTGTCGCTGGTTGTTTTTGTTTGGTTCCACCTATTTCTGCATGGAGGTGATGTCGGCGTAAATGTGTTGTCATGTTTCCACTATTGTAGTTTATCCTTGTGTGGCACATACCATTGTTTTTTTGTCCACGACACGCTTGCCATCAGGGACATACTGTAGTTAACACAAAAATCAAAGTAGTTCAACACGCCAGATCTGAATGATGGTGGAGGATCTTGGATTTCAGGTATATTTGAGGCATGTTGCAAGGAGCTATAGAAGCTAAAGCTTTGCAGAGTTGAGCGCAGATCCAATGACCTTTCAGCACAGAGCGTATCGTCAGAAGTTGATCAACCGAACCAAGACCTTTTTTTTTTTTGCTGCAGCAGTTACATATACTGTAATATTGGACATGGTAATTGGGATTTGTTATATATTGTATGTATTTAATAAAAATATAATATACCGTATTTCCTTGAATTGCCGCCGGGTATATAGTATGCGCATGCCTCGATTTACCGCCGGGTCAAACTCGTTTCGCAAAATAATTAGCGCATGCTTAGAATTACCGACGGGTCAAACTCCATCCATCCATTTTCTACCGCTTATTCCCTTCGGGGTGGCGGGGGGCGCTGGAGCCTATCTCAGCCACAATCGGGCGGAAGGCGGGGTACACCCTGGACAAGTCGCCACCTCATCGCAGGGCCAACACAGATAGACAGACAACATTCACACTCACATTCACACACTAGGGACCATTTAGTGTTGCCAATCAACCTATCCCCAGGTACATGTCTTTGGAGGTGGGAGGAAGCCGGAGAACCCGGAGGGAACCCACGCAGTCACGGGGAGAACATGCAAACTCCACACAGAAAGATCCCGAGGCCGGGATTGAACTCACGACTACTCAGGACCTTCGTATTGTGAGGCAGACGCACTAACCCCTCTGCCAACGTGCTGCCCGGGTCAAACTCGTTTCGCAAAATAATTAGCGCATGCTTAGAATTACCGACGGGTCAAACTCGTTTCGCAAAATAATTAGCGTATGCCTAGAATTACCGCCGGGTAAGTCACATACCTACTACGTTTTTAGCATTACCCGGCAGTTCGCGGTATTTTCTCTCTGGCCTCACGGATGTTGTTTACATTGATTGATAATGTTTGTTGTTACAATCGTAGTTAAGAATTAAAGTAGTATGTTTTATTTTCAATTTGTTTTTCATGCGTTTTTACATACAGAAAAATGCGTACGTAATTGTTGAATGACCCCTCGTAAAAATAAAGAGTGTCACGTTAGACACGTTAGAATTGCCTTTTCAGACCCAAACAAAAAGAACTCCCGGGATGATTCATTGTGCTTTAAATTTTATTGCGGCATTAAGCGATGTCATGATGGTATCCTTACATCACACTCAAATTTATAAGCGCATGCCTTAATTTACCGCATGCCTTTGGTAAGCGCCGGAGTGAGAAGAGGTATTAAATTAATTACCGCCGGGGCGCTAATTCAAAGAAATACGGTAATAATATAATATATCAGTATAAAATATATATTATAATATTTTATATTGTTACTATGGTAAATGTTTAGTCTACTTAATACCCGCATTATACTTTCCATCCTTACCCTTTCCATCCTTTGTACCTGAGCTACTGTGTGGAACAATTTCCCTTGTGGATCAATAAAGTTTGTCTAAGTCTAAGTCTAAATCATGTTAGGGAAAAAAATGTTAACTGCCAAAAAGGAGAGGACTCAAAGGGGTGCCTTGAGGAGCGCCTTTGTCATGTAAATCACAAGTTTGGATCCCAGTGTTCTACTGTGTGGAACCATTTCCCTTGTGGATCAATAAAGTTTGTCTAAGGCCATGTGTACACTGAGCGGATAACCCCTTAAACGAATAAATATTTAGCCTAAGCCCCATTTTAGCCACACTAAACCAGCGTTTAAGGTCCCCCTCCTCCTCGGACAATTTTTTACACGGGTAAGTGCGCCGAGTATTTCTTGAATCTCAGACACTTAGCTTTGTATGGACTCATTGATCGTTTACAAAGTGAGTTCGGAGAGGAAGTGACGCCAGAAAGACAGCGCCCCATACAGGAAGTGACATCAGAAAGAATGCGCTTCATATCAAAGCGGTTTCGTAACTGGGAGCTAACTACTGGAAATATGGAGGCGAGTCATCCTGACATGCCCGTGTTTCTCCTTCCGTCTTTACAGACGCTTGTGGAAATCACACATGAATACCTTAAGACAGGGGTGTCCAAAGTGCGGCCTGGGGGCCATTTGCGGCCCGCAGCTAATTGTTTACTGGCCCGCCACACATTCTGGAAATGCTATTGCAAAAATAAAAAATAAACTTTACAAAAAGTGGAATGAGGTGAACAAGTTGCAATGTTGACACAAAGCTGCCATGCAGGTTGTTTTTTTTCTTTTGTCTATCTTTATTTGTCTTTTTTTGCCATTGCTTAAAAAAAAAAAAAATCAATGTTATAATGAATTATTGACCTATTCAAGGCTCCAATTATTTCAAATATTTCACTTTAAAATGTTTTATGTGGAAAATATTGCATATATTGTGTGGTTGCCATACAAAAACATTGTTTTCTTTGACAAATGAGCATAAAACAAACAAAATAATAGTTCAAACGTAAAATTGACAGATATATCTGAAGTTGATCTCGTAACTTAAGTGTTTGTCATGACGCGGAGTCGAACCCACGTTTCCTCTGCAGCTGCAGGCACCTCTGCTAACCCCTCTGCTGGCAGCACGCTCAAACACGCCTCCGCTCGCACTGAGCACAACACGCCCACACAGCAACAAGTCTGCAAGCAATCACTGATCCGCGCACCTGGACTTGACGAGGGGGAGCGGCATAAAGACCAGCGGACCCAAGGAACCTTTGCCAGAACGTCGCTAACCTTCCAGTAAGCATCACGTCTGGCATTCCTTTCCCAGTGATGTCCTTGTCCTTGTCCTGCTCTATTTTCTCCGTGTTTTCCCCTGGTTCATGCCCTTTTGTATTTCCACAGTGACTCCCCTGACCTCCGTGATCGTGCCTTGTCACTCGACACCCATCCGGATTCCTAACTGCCTTCCTCGATCCACAACCTCCCTGCTCGGACCTAGACCACGCTGCCCTGCTCTTGCCCACGACCACTTGCCTGTCCACGAACTGCCTCTTCGCCTTGCCCTCTTGGATAACGACGAAAGATACAACCAACATTTACAGACAACAACCCTTGGTAACATTTACATTATTAATTTTACACATAGTCAACACTCACTCACTTTGAGTAGCATACACACGCCACGTATTCATCAAAGGTTTCAAATAAACCTTGTAAAATGCAGTCCTGCCTTGGTTGTCGCCTCCTTCCCTTCTCTGATACACAACAGTGTTGAAAGTTTAAAAAAAACCTAATACAAATGTATCACTTTGAGTGGGGCACCTTTTGTATCCTAAATATATTTAATGGGATTGTATTGATCTTTTTACTGTGATTACTCAAAAATAACAATGCATTAATATCAATGGTGTCTTGCAGGCCCTGCGATGAGGTGGCGACTTGTCCAGGGGGTACCCCGCCTTCTGCCCGATTGTAGCTGAGATAGGCTCCAGTGCCCCCCGCGACCCCAAAAGGGATAAGCGGTAGAAAATGGATGGTGTCTTGCATAATTGATGTTTTTAAGGCTGTAATTACTTCACATCAAACATTGCTTTCTGAAGGTTTTGGGCGGTGGGGGAAATACTGCATATTTCAGTTTTATTATAAAAAAACAAAGTTGTCTTGACAGAAAAGGCATAAAACCTTTTTGCTTTTTTACATTTTATATAACCTGAAGTTGATATACTGTAGAGATTTACTGTAAGCGTTAAATAAAAAAATAATATTAATTTGACTTGTTAACATTTTAATGACTTAGACCCTTTATGGTCCCCGGGAGCCCTAAAGGTAAAAAAACCCAAAATCCATATATTTTGTTATGATTTGAAAATGAAAACTATCAAAATGGCCCCCGCAGGCTTTAATTTTTCCATGTGCGGCCCTCAGTGGAAAAAGTTTGGACACCCCTGCCTTAAGCAAAAGCGATTGCAGCTATTTGGGATAAAACACTTCTCAGACGGCAAGAGAACTTTCGAATGTCGAGGTCAGCTGTGATTCTACTTACCGAAAAACTTTGTCCATTTGTCGAAGGAGAGTCAACGAGAATGCGGGCTCCTGTGGATGTGATAAAAAAGGTAGCGTGTGCTTTGTATTACCTGGCCGTCGAGGGAAGACTACGGAAAACGGCGAATGCTTTTGGACTGGTAAAGCAGACTGTATCAGTTATTGTCCGCCATGTATGTCGCGGACTCAACGTCTAGGTCCAGAGTATATAAAGTCACCAAAAACGATTGGACAATGAAGGTGAAGGCAAAAGAGTGAGGAGTGTCCTGACCAGATATCTAGATCCCTAAATGTATTGTTGTAAAATGTTCCTTATCACATTGTTTACTTTCACACGTCCATTAAAGATATGATTAATGTATGATGGCTCAGGTGTGATTCACTACAATAGGGCCCCACAGCACACTGGATTCCAGTTAATTGAAATACCACAACACTGGATATTGTTCAGATAAGTTAAATTTAAGAACTTGCACACAAAGCAACACTGGAGGTGACTATGTGTGCATTTTCCACGCTTGCGTACTAGGTCGCGTTGCGCCGGCGGACGGGGACCATTGTGTGTGTGTGGACAAGGATAAGGTTAGGTGGGCTTTACCCACCTAACCTTATTGATATACATATATATTTTAGTGTAGAAGGGGCCTAAGTCTAAATATAGAACGGTTCAATAGGAATACATGTATTGTTGCACCCTTAGTAAAAATAATTATTTCTTCTCAAATCTGGTGGGTGTGGCTTAAATACTGGTGTGCTCTATAGTCCGAAAATTCAAGACGACTCATACAAAGGTGTGTAACGTTTTCAGTGTCTCAAACTGGTTTATTTAATTTCCTAAAAATGAATGCGGTTTTCGTACAATGTAGTCTTGTCAGGACAGAATAAGGAAAACTGTAAAAAGACATTTGCCGTTTACTCGTTTGAACTGATGATCTTGGAATTTGAAGTTGTTCAGAAACGGCTGCAAAAAGACTCACAAATTGTGTGCGTCTACAATAATCCTTCTGAGAGCTTCACTGAGTTTCTTGGACTTTCTCATTATTTCAAGTATGGCTTTGGTGGGTTTATGTATGCTACGACACGACCATCTTCTTTAGAGCGTCAAAGGTGTGCGCTTTAGGGTTTTCAGACACACATCATTTCACGCTCCTTGGCACATGCGCTGTGTAGAAGAGCAAGGCATTATGGGAAAAGAAGCAAGCCAAACTAACCATAAGGCACGTTCTTCATTATTTCTTTAAATCTGCCTGGCTGCTCCCAGGTAGCTGAGGGCTTACAGAGGAGTACAGGATCAAAGTATTGAGTCGGGATGTCACAATCTGATATTGATATCAGAAATCGGTCCAATATCAAATAAAAAAACCTCAAGTCTCGGACAATATTACAATACAATAATACATCTAAAACCTCCTCAAGGTTAGTCTTTCCTTGTATTTTAGTCAAGTCATTTACAAGTGGTAAACATGGCAGGCTATAGGCTACTAAGAGCTGGCAACTACACATAAGTTAAGCACACAGTAGCACACAAGCTAGACATACTGTACATAATATGTGTCTTTAATGGAGCAATACAGCTGTCTAAAAGATGACATTTGTCAATATTAACAAGTATCAATCAATTTTAGTTGCATATTACTTACACACACAAAGTCTCCAAGGCAGAAGTTTATTAGAAAGTGACTAGTAATAAACGTGTCCGCATGATCTAAATCTAACGCATATTTGGGAAATGCATTAACGGTATATTGCTTCAATTTGCTGGTTTTTTTGATTGATTGAGACTTTTATTAGTAGGTTGTACAGTGAAATACATATTCCGTACAATTGACCACTAAATGGTAACACCCGAATAAGTTTTTCAACTTGTTTAAGTCGGGGTCCACTTAAATTGATTCATGATACAGATATATACTATCATATATACTATCATCATAATACAGTCATCACACAAGATAATCACATTGAATTATTTACATTATTTACAATCAGGGGTGTGGAGGGGGGGGTAGGATATGGACATCAAGTAGTGGACATAGAGAGAGAGAGAGAGAGAGAGATCAGAAGGCATAAGAAAAATTATCTGCATTTGATTATTAGCAATCCGGGGAGGGTGTTAGTTTAGGGTTGTAGATGCCTGGAGGTGAACTTTTATTGCGGTTTTGAAGGAGGATAGAGATGCCATTTCTTTTATACCTGTTGGGAGCGCATTCCACATTGATGTGGCATAGAAAGAGAATGAGTTAAGACCTTTGTTAGTTCGGAATCTGGGTTTAACGTGGTTAGTGGAGCTCCCCCTGGTGTTGTGGTTATGGGGGTCATTTACGTTAAGGAAGTAGTTTGACATGTACTTCGGTATCAGGGAGGTGTAGCGGATTTTATAGACTAGGCTCAGTGCAAGTTGTTTAACTCTGTCCTCCACCTTGAGCCAGCCCACTTTAGAGAAGTGGGTAGGAGTGAGGTGGGATCTGGGGTGGAGGTCTAGAAGTAACCTGACTAGCTTGTTCTGAGATGTTTGGAGTTTAGATTTGAGGGTTTTGGAGGTGCTGGGGTACCAGGAGGTGCATGCGTAATCGAAAAAGGGTTGAACGAGAGTTCCCGCCAGAATCCTCAAGGTGCTTTTGTTGACAAGAGAGGAAATTCTGTAGAGAAATCTCGTTCGTTGGTTAACCTTTTTGATTACCTTGGTTGCCATTTTATCACAGGAAAGGTATCCTAACATCACAGTAATATTAGGGAAACTAAAGAGTATGCAACTTTTTAAGGTATTGTTGCGTCGACCAGCATTCCTCCAATGGGGAATTCAAATTGCTAGTCTCTCCCAGATTCTTTTTATGGCAATAAACTGATGTTTATATTCAATCAACAGGCAGTAGTTGGTATTTTGTGGTTTATTCTCAAAGCTTAGAGGACAAACCTGAGACCAACCCAGCACCCAAGCGTTCCCTAGCCCGGTCCAGATCGGTCTGAAAACCATCACGAAAACATTCTGTTCCTCAATCTCTCCCCCCGCCCTCACGCCCGCACAGATGCCCATTGTGTCCGTTATCTCAAGTCGGCCCGAGAAGGGAAGCAGGGAGGACTCCTCTTCTCTGCCTCCTACTTCAAGGCCGTCCACAGTGCAAGCACTTTGTCATGAGACGATCAAAAAAAAGGACAAGAGTACAAGATGGAACATTAGCTATTTAAAATATGACTATAGTCATATAAAAGAAGTAACTCTTAATTATGGATAAATGTGGATATATGCATCCGTCAATTCCCCCTTCAAGATCTTCTAAAAAGATCTTCATCACTAGTTCAACACTTCTAAAGCACGCCCCTTTTTGAGCAAGCTAGCAATAAAATAAAAGCATAGCTACATGGGAGATAAATGGAGGGAGTTTATGTCAATGTCGTCATTGTCAGGGAAGGAAACTAGCAAATCTCGAAAGTCTTAAAGTCACCACTTTGCTAGACCCCCTTCAGAGACATAGCAAACCTAGAAACAGGGTGGGGTTGACTTTTGACAGCTCTAACAAAGATGCGGGTGCATGGGCGATAAAGCAATCGCATGAGGTTATAATGGCCAAGAAAACTTTAAAGGAGACTAGGGCAGACTTAATTATGTCAGTCCACCTGCCAAAGGTGGTTTAGAGCCAATCTTTAAAGGGGTCAGAGACACCGGAAACTTCAGTTAAGTTCCTTAGACAGGGCTCGGAGGCCTTCTAAGGCCTTCTGAACCAAGCCATTTATGTCAGTCATCTTAAAGGGGGCGGGATAAGTGTGGGGAAAGGGGACGTCCAGCGGAACAAGCAACACAGTCACCCAGGTTTTGGCATCCACCTGAGCCACAGGTTTACCTGTACCCGCTCCTAAGGTCAAAGTTACCAGGCCTTCGGTGGTGATGTCATTAGCACGCACAGATGTGAGAGCCTTTGAAACACCACCAAGGTGGGGTGGTACTTTAGGTGCTACAGAGGGTGTAGAGGTAGTTAACGCCCTCTCAAGGACATTCATTTTAATAATTCCTTTAGAGTCTGTATCAGTCAGGTCAACCCCCAAAACAACATAAAAGGGACGATGGGCACCACTTACAATAGTATGTTGTCTGCATCCGACATCAATGGTTCAGGGTTGAGTCGTAACAAATATAGAGGTTATTACCACGGTAATAGCTATTGTGTCCCCCGTAATTAATCACACTGCACAGGTCAAAAAATAAGTCTTGCTATCCCCTTTGACCCAGTCTATTTAAAGTCCGCTGTATGTTCTTAGACACTTGTCAGTCACTGTCGTCAGGAAGGAAGAACTGAGACACAAAGACAGTAGAACACGCCCAAGCACCAGTCCGTCAGGGAACACTACCGGGTGTAACATCCTGCCTTTCGTCTATAAATATCAGAGTAATTTAGGTAACAAAACAGGGATAAACATCAAACTTTTCACTTAATGTAACGACACATGTAGTTATGCTGAAAACAAGCAAGAAAAACTAAGAAACATTTAGCATACTGGATTGGTCTCACACAAGAATATACAATATAAAAGTTGAAAAGAGTAATGTAGGTAGAAAATCTCTCTGGTCTCCTGGGCTGAGGTGCAGATGTTGTGGCGATGTCAGCAATGACATCCCCTGGTGATCTGTCAGGTTCTTTAGCAGTAGTGCAGAGGGAGAGGTGGTACCAGGTGTCCCATCCACCAGCCAGTCGAAGGGCGTGGGACGTCCGTTCCACAACCTTGAAGGGACCAGTCCACCTGGGCTCCGTCCACTTGCGTTTGATGACCTAGATCTTGACCCTCTCAGCGGGCGGAAGGGAATCTGGAGTGGCGGGCTGTCATCCTCGTATCTGTACAGAAGAACTGGCACACAAATTCTGCAATTTTTTGTGTAAAATACCATTTTGGTTTTACGCTGAGTCCTCCTTCCATGGCGGCTGCTGGTCCTGTGAATGGCTGACCTGTATGCAGCTCATAGGATGAAAAACTCAAAGGGCGGTAAAACAGTTTTATTCACGGACCTTCGAATGATCATTAACGCTAATTGCAACATGTCAATCCAATTAAATTTGGTCTGTGCACAGATTTTAGCCAATTAGTTTTTTATGTTCTGGTCCATCCTTTCAACCTTACCTTGGGACTCAGGATGGTACCCCAAACCTGTGTTCTAGTCCGAAAGCCTTTTCGACCAAGGCTAAGTGAGTATTTAATTTTTTTTAATGGTTGCCGTTGTCTGACCTAATCTTTTTGGGGAAACCATGTCGGGGTACTAGGTCATTCACAAGTCATTTAATTACTGATATTGCATCCTCTTTTGAGGTTGTTGTTGCTTCCGGCCAACCACTGTGATTGTCAACACAAGTCAGTACGTACCTTTTCCCTTGTACCGTATTGATCATATCAGTGAAATCAAAGACTATACATGGTTCACCCTCACCTCCTCCACATTCTAAATTTGATCTACTAAACTACTATCGATGTGTAAAATCTTTATTTTCAAATTAAAATTAGTTATAACTTCTTACCCACGGGAAAAATGTTAAAACTATGGAATGTGTCAGAGTCGGATGATTGTCGATTTTGTTCCAAGGAGTCTGTATCCACCCTCACTCACCCCCTTCTGTTTCTGAAAAAGGACTGTGTTAGTCATACTATCACTTTCAGAAACATTCTAAGAAAAAGGTCAGCTAATAGTCAAGTAGTGGAGGGCAGGTCATATTTGAGGTCAATGATAGTCTCTTTAGCCTCTATGGTCCACTGGGGGGTGTTGTTAGGGTAGGGGACCCCTTAGCAATATCACAAATAACTCAAACTCAACTAAACCCTAACTTTTATGTAACTTATTCAATATGGTGAAAGTAACAAAATATGCTTATATTTATATTGTCACCAATACTAGAAAAATACTACCCTTATGGCGGATGCTTTAGCAATAGTATTTAGAATTTTTACCACACCAGGTGGCCCCAATAATTCATTAAGTCAAGCTCATGTTGTAGAAAGTTGACTGATGCGGACACGTTTGTCACTGAATACTTTCTATCAGACTTCTTTCTTGACGACTATTTTAATTTTCCTGAGGTAACTCTCCTGAAGGAATCAATAAAGTACTATCTATCTATCTATCTATCTATCTATGTGTATGTAATGAGCAACTATAATTATTTGATATGCTTAAATGTGTAATGTGTCGTTTTAGCTCAGCTGTTGTGTAGCTGCTAGTTCCTCATATCCTACAGGTGTCTAAAGTGCAGCCCATAGTTATTTGTTTAACATAACCATGGGCTAAACCTAAACAATTGAAAACGTGGTATTTGGGTGTCGGTGTAATGTTTGGCAGCTACGCTGTGTCTTATCATTGCACCTAAGTTCTTTGGTTTTGTAGGCGAGACAGAGAGCAAGGGAACAATGTGGGACATCAATTGTGTCCATCTTATATCATGCTAGCTGTTGCAAAGATAGGTCAACATGAGCAGCCACACCTTGAGTTCCAACATATATAAATAATCACAACATATTGCGACTCGGGTGGCAGAACACACGGAAGCATCTCAGCCAACAAAGGGTTTTCACCGCTAAAGCAGTTGGATGTCAGCCATTCCTGTTGTTTCAGGCTGTGGTAGTGGTGTCGCAGCTGGGTGGTTGAGCCGTCAGGTAACACCAGGAAGGTTCCTTCTGTGCGATATTGAATGTCAGGGTACAGTCTGTAAAGGAGGTCATTACCAATCTGGCAGGGTGTGTGCAGGTCAATCACGAAGGGGTGCTTTAGTGTGTGTCCCGCAATCTGAACCGGAAGTGGTTTGGTGACAGGTAACCTTCTTGTGACCCCAGCGAAGCCTTCGACCTTTAAAGAGGAAGCACACAGTTTCTTTGGTACCTCTGCATTCAGAATTGAATGGGTGGCGCCAGTGTCAATCACGAACTGATAACATTGTCCGTTGACACTCATGTCCAGCAGGGGGCCAGTCTGTATCTCCTGCTGGGGCTCCTGCTGTGGGCGTCCTTTGCCACGCCGGTATAATGTTCGTTTGCCGGCAAACCGGGACCTTTCCTGTTCAGAAATATTCTGACATTCTCGAGCCCAGTGACCAGGCTGGTCACAGGCAAAACAGTTTCTTCCCCGGATTGACTTTGAAGCACCGTGTTGTCCACCACCCGAGTCCAACCGTCTGGTCGCACGTCTGTTGAGGATTCTTTCCTCCACCTGTTGGAACTCAAAAGCAAGGTCACCCACTGCTGAATATACCCTAGCTGATCTTTGACCTTTTGGTTCTTTTAACCTTTTATTTTCAGCGATCTGTAATTTAAGTAGTCGTTTCCTTGTTGCTCTGTCATTAGCCCTATTTTGCATGGGATGAATAAAATGTGCATGCCATATGTTGGTTTTGGCACCGTGTATATCAGGGTTAACTTTGTCCAAAGTGTTTGGCCAAAGGTTCCCTCCCGGAGGTACAGGTGGGAAAGCAAGGTCAACAATGGCTTGCATGTATGCATCGGCAAGAGACTTATATTGTAGTATGTCCAAAGTGTTAATGTCATGTGTCAAAAATGTCTGCCGGAGAAAATGGTCAGACGTGTACAAGGGGTTAATTTTCGGAGGCAGGATTAATCTTAGAGGGGGCGTGTTAATACCTCCTTTTCTTGTCCCTGGAGTAGGGGGCGGTGGCCTAGTCAAAGTCTGGGCGGGTCGTTTGAATTGTCTTGCGCATGCGCGGCAGACAAAAAAAACAATCAGTCCATTCTGTGGTTTTGTCTCATTAATCATCGGTTCTTTTGCTGCATTTCGTTTTTCCACGTAATCCCCGTTTACTTTTATCATACGCCAAACTCTTAAATTCTCGAGCACCAACCCTGTTCCATTTTCACCAGCGCACACACACACACGAGCACACTCAGCAGAACACACACACACGAGCACGCGTAAGCACTCCCGCACACACACTCACACACTCAGCAGCACACACACACACACACGAGCACGCGTAAGCACTCACGCACACGCACACACACACACACATGAGCACGCGCATCCAGCACACACACGCACGTGTAAGCACTCATGCACACACAAGCAAGTGCCTACAGCCCTACGCACACACACACACGCACACGTAAGCACTCTCTCTGCTACTTTACCATAAAACTTCCAGTTACTTTTTTATTTAATTTTTTATTTTACCAGACGTTTGAGTTCACAACTTTTCGAGTATTGTAAACTCCCTCTTAACCCTTTCAAGGAACGTTCTTTTTTTTTTTTTTTTAAACTCTACCTGCTAATTCCATTGTCGACAACAGTGCATTCAATTGATTATTAAACAGTAATGATTCATGACATTTTCCCCAGGCGTCATCACATTCTTGTCTGTCACACTCCTTGTCCATTGTGTCTATTTTTCCTTAATTTTAGCGCACACTAAAGTGTCGCCGGGACCTCACAACCAGGGAATCTTTATTGTATTTATTACAAATGGCCTCCAGCCGTGGAATTTATCATATGGTACAGAAGGGCCTCCTCCCGTACGATTCTTAATTTTAGCGCACACGTTAATGCCGTAGGGAACTTGCAACCAGGGAGTATTTATTGTATTTTACAAATGGCCTCCAACCCATCCTTAGTTTGTGTGCACATAAAAACAGGGAACTCACAACCAGGGAGTATTTACTGTACCATATGATGGGCATCCATCCCGTTACTCTTTTTAGGGAAGACCAAACACCCAGGGCGAGCCACACCCGACTATTTGCTTACTCGTCAGTGAAGCAGCCCGTCACGGTAATCTTGACACAATGACGTGAGTGGTGTTCACAACTTTTATGCAATGGTGGCTACGGCAAAAATGCAACCAATCTATCAAAATCACCAATCTGTGCCTGGGATTAAAAAACAGTGTTTGACTTACAGACTTCAGGACAGACTCCTAACACAGATTTTATCTAAAAAGAAAGGTTCTGCTTACCTTGAATTATGTTTTGGCCATGTGAGTCTGTCCAGAATATTGCAAGAAGTCATCAATCAACAGCGTGCCATCCCGGACGAGCCCCCAAATTGTTGCGTCGACCAGCATTCCTCCAATGGGGAATTCAAATTGCTAGTCTCTCCCATATTCTTTTTATGGCAATAAACTGATGTTTGTATTCAATCAACAGGCAGTAGTTGGTATTTTGTGGTTTATTCTCAAAGCTTAGAGGACAAACCTGAGACCAACCCAGCCCCCAAGCGTTCCCTAGCCATATACACACACATGTATACACATTTATGTACAAAAAAAACCCCACATATATATATATATATATATATATATATATAGTGATTGGAGCACATACTTGTTGGTCACAAAAAACATTCATGCAGTTTGGTTCTTTTATGAATTTATTATGGGTCTACTGAAAATGTGACCAAATGTGCTGGGTCAAAAGTTTCTTGGCAAGTTTCACTGCAATAAGGCGCTTTTGGTAGCCATCCACAAGCTTCTGGCAAGATTCTGGTTGAATTTTTGACCATAAAATTGGTGCAGTTCAGCTACATTTGTTGGTTTTCTGACATGGACTTGTTTCTTCAGCATTGTCCCAAGTCAGGACTTTGGGAAGGCCATTCTAAAACCTTCATTCTAGCCCGATTTAGCCATTGCTTTACCACTTTTGACGTGTGTTTGGGGTCATTGTCCTGTTGGAACACCCAACTGCGCCAAAGACCCAACCTCCGGGCTGAGGATTTTAGGTTGTCTTGAAGAATTTGGAGGTAATCCTCCTTTTTCAATGTCCCATTTACTCTCTGTAAAGCACCAGTTCCAGGCCCAGAGCATACTACTACCACCATGCTTGACGGTAAGCATAGTGTTCCTGGGATTAAAGGCCTAAACTTTTCTCCTCCAAACATATTGCTGGGTACTGTGGCCAAAAAGCTCAACTTTTGTTTCATCTGACCACAGAACTTTCCTCCAGAAGGTCTTATCTTTGTCCATGTGATGTCAGATGAAACAAAAATTTAGCTGTTTGGCCACAATACCCAGCAAAAAAATTGGTTGGAGAAAATGTGAGGCCTTTAATCCCAGGAACACCAAGTCCTACCGTCAAGCATGTTGGTGGGAGTATTATGCTCTGGGCCTGTTTTGCTGCCAATGGAACTGATGCTTTAAATGGGACAATGAAAAAGGAGCATTACCTCCAAATTCTTCAGGACAACCTAAAATCATCAGCCCGGAAGTTGGGTCTTGGGCGCAGTTGGGCTAAATCAGGTTAGAATTAAGGTTTTAGAATGGCCTTCCCAAAGTCCTGACTTAAACGTGTGGACAATGCTGAAGAAACAAGTCCATGTCAGAAAACCAACATATTTAGCTGAACTGCACCAATTTTGTCAAGAGGAGTGGTCAAAAATTCAACCAGAAGCTTGCCAGAATCTTGTGGATGGCTACCAAAAGCGCCTTATTGCAGTGAAACTTGCCAAGGGACATGTAACCAAATATTAACATTGCTGTATGTATACTTTTGACCCAGCAGATTTGGTCAAATTTTCAGTAGACCCATTATAAAAGAACCAAACTTCATGAATGTTTTTTGTGACCAACAAGTATGTGCTCCAATCACTCTATCACAAAAAATAAGAGTTGTAGAAATTATTGGAAACTTAAGACAGCCATGACATTATGTTCCTTACAAGTGTATGTAAACTTTTGACCACGACTGTATATATATATATATATATATATATATATATATATATATATATATATATATATATATATATATATATATATATATATATATATATATATATATATATATACATACACACACACACACACACACCATAAAATACGTTCAGAGCTGCAGGCCTTCCTTCCCTTTTCTGTCAAATTGATGTGCCAATCTACAAAGTCATGGACATGTTGAAAGGTTGTCTCTGGAGGCCATTGACTTCTCATCACTCTTCTCATCACTGCTGACCCTACTAAGTTATCCCTGCTGCTGCAGGCAGTGGACATTTTTAAAGGAGCTTTTCATTCCAAATATATTATTAATGGATTGATGAAGCCCATAAAAAGCCCTATTGTTTGTCAGAACATTATGTACTTAGAGTACATAGAGTATGTAGGAATTGGACTAGATGGACTGTGCTCTATGTTCAATGCAAGAAACAAAGAAAAACGCAACAACTAAAAAGGATAACAAGAAAAAGAAGAGAACAATAATTTGAGTTAAAATGTTGTTTCTAAATACTGCTTACTAATACACTCTGAGTTGGGTGTTGTTGTTTTGGACCCCAGAATGCAGAGACAGTAAGCAAAGTGCAGGTAAAAACATTTTATAAGGGAAAACACAAAAGTAATTTAGCAGGACGGTTTCACCACGACAGGGCTGGCATGAGAAGCATCCTGATTGGCAACCAGGTACAGGTGAGGAAGCCAGTGCTCAGACTAGAGAACACACCGGAAGCGAAAAAAAAGGATCAGAGCGCTAGACAGGAAATAATACAGAAAATTAGGAAACTAATAACAAAATCCAAATTGTCATGTGAGATCAAAAAGTACCTTTGGTTTATATCTGAACTTAATGCATCTATCTCTCTCCAGGAAAAGTTACTGGAATTACCTCTTCATTGTTTAATAACATACTAGGAAAAATAACATTTATATCATCTGCTGTCATTTGTGTCAGTAGAAATGTTCACATTTCAGCCTACAAGAATTCCACCTCCAACAAGTGAAAACATGTGCTAAATTGTAGATGTTTTCCTTAGCCCTGTTTAAACATCAGAAGTGACTGTAAAATGTGAATTTTTGTAGTACATGCACTATATGTGTCTCACACATATACAAACAAACCAACTGCAGTTAAAGTGCAAGTATCATCAACATAGCTACTAAATAAAACAGAAGTTACTCACCAGTTACACAAGACTTAAGTAGTTTTTTCACTGAATACTTTCTTACTCAAGTCATTATTTCGATGACTTTTTACTCTTGTCATATTACTCTAAAATAATAGTACTCTTACTTGAGAACAATTTCTGCTTGTGCAGGTCACACACTTCCTGGAGAGGCAGAGTACTGTGCGCCTCACCCATTCACAACAAACTGTGGTACGTGGGCTCCATCTATTGCAGGGGTGTCAAAGTCAAGGCCCACGGGCCACATCTGGACCGCAAATTGAATTATCTATGGCTCCCGGGATGGTATTTGATTAGTATTAGAAACGGCCCGCAGGCCACAGCCGCCTGCTGCTGTTTTGCACGCACCAATACTCCATCAGTGTTGGTGCTAGGAATTTTCAAAATGGGGTCCCAGGGACCCCATCAAGTCATAAAAATGGGGTCCCACAGTAAATTTTTGGGGTCCCACTTTTTTGTAAGCGTTTTGAAAACAAATGATAAATGTATGCATTATCCTGTTATTTCTCACATTCTTTATTGTGTTTTGGAAAAAAGTTGTCATAAACGTTAATTCATTACAAAAAATAATACAAAAGAAAACACATTTTTATGTATATGTAAATTTATTCAGTTATAAACATTTATTCACTTTCTTCTTGTCATGTCTGTGTTGATCATGTTTTTGTTTGGCCATGTTTTGCTTGGTTTTTGGACACTTTTTAGTTCTTGTCTTCACTCCCTTGCTTTGTCACCATAGTAACCATTAGTTTCACCTGGTTCACATCTTCATGTCACGCAGCTGTCTCACGTTTTCACATTTTGAGTCACGCACCTGTTTTCACTAATCATGTCACTAGTATTTAAGCCCATTGTTGCCAGGCAGTCGGACTGGCGACATCACTCTTGACTCACCCTCTACGCACCCTCATGCTGATGATCCATGCTGCTCTTTTTCATGCTTTTTCTCGTTCCAAGTAAGTTTATTCAGGCCATAGTTGTGCAAGTTTTGTTTTATGTCCATAGTTCTGCCTTTGTGCTAGTGTTTTATTTTCATAGCCACGTTTTGTACCTCCGCTGTGAGCGCCTTTTGTTTGTACTTTTTTGAGTTAGAATTAAATCATGTATTCACCTTCACGCCATGTCTGGTCCAAATCATTTGCACCACGGGATAACAAACCACGCCATAGTCCAAGCCACGACACTTCTTTCCTTCATGGATCTAACGTTACCGCTGCCGGTATTTTTTTTTCTATATTTTTATTGTAATATTTACAGAATGTGTTCTATTTTTGGCCAAAGTAAGACAAAGGAAACAATCTGAAGTTGTCTTTATTTTTTATTTTTAATGCCATGATTTTAATAGTCCGGCCTGCGTGTGCACAGATTTTCCTCCATGCGGCCCCTAACCTAAAATGAGTTTGACACCCCTGATCTAGTGTTACGCCAAATAATCACTTCATTAAAGTACAGCGTTTCAATTTCCTATATTCCAACACAGTGTTACTGTTCAAACTGCGTGTAATGTTACAGTGGCCAAAATATTAGATGTACTGTACTTGTTAAATAAAACCTCTGCCTTGTTTTAATGAATACGTAGTCCTACCATGCTACTGTATTTTAATGTTGGTCATTATTGGAGAGCTCGGTTCCTTCTGAGGTGGTACTTTGAGATCCACTGCCCTATGACATTTCTCTTGACGCTTATTGTTGGATTAGCAGTAATAATAATGTCAGACTTACGTGGAAGACATTACACAGGCTGTAGAAAGTCATGTTGTGTAATAAATGTTTCTGTGAACATATTTGCCACTTGCTGACCCAAGCCGGTTTATGAAGGACAACACAATCAGAGGGTAGGCTCGCCTCCAGCAGCCTCCTCTCAGGTTTCTGCCCTGTAGGCTACTTGGTGAGGAAATGTGCACATTCAGCGAGTTTTACTTAAAACAATGTTAAAAAAAAATGTTGTAATTGTGCAGAAAATACATTTTCATGATGAGGCAGAGCTTCACCTGAGCGCACATGACTGCGGGGAGAAATCACAGTGTCATGATTCCTTTGGCACAACATGCAGGGCTGATGGTGTCCGTAGGTCTTATTGAGGCGTGTCCCCCCCATCTGAGAACATCCTGCTTTTGGGGCCTACGGTACTCAACCCGACTCCTTCCCACAGAGGTAAGAAGTTCAATGTCTGTAAGACCGAAAGCTGTGAGAGCACCTAAAGGCAAACATCAGCAAATGTATTTTATTGTACATTAACAAAACAACAAGAGTACAAAAGTCAGTCAACAGACACTTTTTTTGTTCTTTTCGGAATTCTTATATTCTGTATTTATAAATCCCACAACTGCAGCAAACCGTCCCTCAGACGAACACAAGGGCAGAAGAAGGCGCGGGATTACATTCAAACTTGCAAAAAGTCTGTCTGCTGGCACGCAGGATCCTTCTGTTGCACAAAAACCAAGAAAAACCAAGAAACATTCGATTGGACTGCAGGAGTCCCGCTGTTTTCTTCCTGCACCTTTTGGCCTTTCCTTGTGCTTATTTGCTGTTTTGGCTTCACAACAAGAGTGCAGCAGTAGTTAATGTCTTTCCACAAAATGTATTCTTGGCACATTCAGAGGAGTTGGGCTTTTTGAACAACAGACTATTTTGTATTTTTTTTTGTACTGGTAATCTCTTGCCTGTATCCAGAGCCCACGAAAGCTGAGTACAGACACAGGTATTTACAAACCAAGCGACCAGGGCAGCACATAAATAATCATAGTAATACCAAAAGCATGATGAAGAGTCTTGTTTTTTCACAGCATCATGACATGAGTGTCATGTAGGTCACCGTGTCCCCAGTTGAAAGGTGGTGAATGATGGCGGCATCAAAGGTTAACTTCCAGCCTCTCAGACAAACTTATCTCATTTCCTGCAAAAAAGACCACAAAAAACAGAATTTAACAGTTTTATCAGGAATTTCATTACGAGAAACACACTTTTTACACATACTGATGGGTCAAACCATACTGACGCACTTAGTGAGAGGCACAATGAGTTTTTTTAGGAAAAAAAAACACATGAACAATAAAGTTTATCAGGGTGTGCTTTTTTGGGGGCTCACGACTACTTAATGATGTCGGAGGAGTGTGGTGCCGCGCTTGACATTGTTATTCATCGAGAAACATCCATCTAAATGGAATTTAAAGAAAGGACAAATTCCAAAGTGTGGGATCATTTTGATCTTAAGAGCACCAAATTAGGGAAATGTTCCTCTTTTTAAATGTAAACTTTTTGGCTTACTGACCAGCAATGTTCCCTCTAATTGTTCTTGTGTCTGAGCAAACACAAAAACTCCCTGAGCATTCAGTGGAGCACACGTGAGCAACATCACACGTGGCAATACCAGCAGCACACCTGTCTCAAACCAATCTTTTATAATAACACTCAAATGAGAGGAGTCATTTTCATGAGATTATTTTGTAATATTAGGGATTTGGCCCACTTGTAATGAAAATAAAAGAAATCTTGTTTTTCATTAGCTATGGATTAGTATTGTACAATATGTCTGGGTGGGGGTCCTGCTTTGGAAATCATTTGTACCCCTTTCAGAGATCACATTTAGTTCCCCTTAAACATCCTCATGTTGCACAATGAAATGTAAGCATAGGATGAAGTGTGCATTCCTGTAACTTTCTCTAGTAACAGCATTCCATGATTAATATCAATAAATTAACAATAATAAATGACAGTAGAACACACACACGGGTGACTGAGGAGTCATAGTGTAACTTTGTGTGGTGTTTGAGTTTTCCGACTCTTTGTGTGGCCATAAACGCACCAGTGGCTTAGTTTCTATGCGTGTTGGTGACAGAGTACAAGTTGGTTTTGGCCTGGTTTGTACGGCAGAAAATTACTAGTTTTTCGAGATAGAAGTTTTTTACTCATGTTTTTGGTGTGGTTATGGCCGAATATAAACAGTTTTGCTCAATAAAGTGATCGATATAATTCCTGTCCTCGAAGTATCTCGATAGACGTAACGATAATTGAACGGTGTTCAATTGAACGGTGTTGACGAACACCGTTAGGACTGCTTGTTGTCACTGTCACTCAGAGTTGCATTGCAAAATTATACAGAATAAATGTGTTTATTTTGTTTAGAATTCAGATGGGATTTGATTTGGTGCGCGGCATATATTTGCTGTGCGCAAAAGGACGCTTGAGCAGTGCGCAATTGCGCAGGCGCGCACCTTAGAGGGAACGTTGCTGACCAGAGTTGCATGTTTGAAATTCCTTTCTGCACAGCTATTATGAACAAGTACCAGTGCAGTGTCAATACAGCCAGTGAGTGTGCCACACAATCCCTATTCATCATTACCCCCAGCCCCTTTTAAATAATCAGACTGACTCCAGAGTCAGTCTGATTATTCCAATTAATCATCAATAAATGGTGAGCCAATCAATAACATCAGTTATCTGACAAGTATACTTATACAGTTGATCTTCATATTGATTAATGATCAATCAAAACATGAAGTTTGGTGAAAACCACGTTTTAGATCACAATGCTGCAAACATCCTATAACTTCCAGACAAACGCACGGACTTAAGGACAGTAACACCTCCCCGCCTCTGGGTCAAAGGTCCAAATAAAGAAGTCTGTAACCCAACAGGAAGATGAGGGAAACCTAATCCAGACTTCCTGTGGAAACTTTACTGCAATGAAAGCTTTCATGTTCCCAGCAAGAGGCAGGAAGGGTCAGTTTAAGGGGTGAAGTGTCTTGATCCACAGGGGCAATGACTTGAGACACAGCAGGCATAGAAGGAGCTCTGTCTCTACGTGTGTGTGTGTGTGAGAGAGAGTGTGTGTGTTTGAGTGTGTGCGTGCGTGTGTGTGGTAAGGCAAGTTGCTTTGCTACACTCCCATGTCGGATGAGTGTTGGTGTCAGGGGGCTGAGGGGTTGGTGGGGGGGGGGGTTGTCATCTGACAGGTCATCTTGTTGTTCCTTCATACACATTTTATTGTCATAGTGCATACAACAAAACAGTAACGCCGCTCAACAAACAACAAATTTGCATAATGCCCAATTTTTGGGGGCTGCAAAATCCGCTGGATTCATGTTCATTTGTAGTTAGAAAAGTAATAAGAGTTGTTACATTTATTTTCGGCTTTTTGATTATTTCCCCAGTGGAATAATTATCCAACGTCCATTTTTAATGATTTGAAAAAACAAAAAATAGACGCAGAAATGTAAATTTATCTGGGATTTTTTCCTCATCCACACTGTAGAGGTGGGCGATACTGGGAATTTTGGTATCGAGTTAATACCAAATAAATACAGCGTTAGTACCGCCAATACTGACCGCGAAAGTCATAAGTAGGAATGTGCCGATCAGTATTGGATGATTTTTTTAATGTCAATCACAAACGTTGATCCTCTCATCCGCTCCCCCAAACTAATAACAATCACCTCCATTAAGGAGAATTTCTTTGTATCCCATGTATTAACTTAATACAACAATCTAAAACAATGTGATAGTAAAAAAATTCAAGATAATTCCCTTATCACGTTCACGTGTTACCATATCTGAGTTACTGTGTAGAAATATGGGGAAATAATTACAAAAGTACACTTCATTCATTAACGGTGTTACAAAAAAGATCAGTTAGAATAATACATAATGTTGGATATAGAGAACATACAAACCCTTTATTTATTGAATCAAAGATACTGAAATTCCACGACATAGTGAATTTGCAAACAGCTAAAATTATACACAAAGCAAACTATAACCTGCTACCCAAGAATATACAACAATTCTTCTCAAAAAAAAGAGGAGAAATATAATCTTAGAGAAAAATGTAATTTAAAACATTTGTACGCACGTACAACACTTAAGACCTTCAGTATATCAGTATGTGGAATTCAATTATGGAATGGATTAAGCAAAGCAATCAAACAATGTACTAATATGATACACTTCAAGAAACTCTTCAAACTTAAAGTGTTTACAAAGTACAAAGAAGAAGAACCATGATAAACATTCTCAATTTATTTAATTCATCCATTCTTTCACTCTCAAAATAATCTTACTTATCTCATCATATGAAAGGTAACTTACTTCACCAATTATTATTTATCTATTTATTTTTATTGTGATTACTTATGGAGTACATTGTGAATAAATTGAGAACAGGAAGTGAACAAAAAAGTTTAGCAACTGTTATGTAAAAGAAAAGGGGTAGGATTAAATAAGCTCTGCTTCTTCCTACTCCTTTTCGAACATGTTGAAAAGAGAAACTGGAAATTGTGATGTATCATGTTGTATGCTTGCATGTTCGAAATAAACTCAAACTCAAACTCAAACTACTACACACACAAAAAAAACCCTAATACAGATTAACAAGAAAAGTCACAAGAATACAAACATTAAAATGTAAACAAAACAACTAAATTGCTGGTCGTTTTGGAGAAAAACTGCAACAAAAGCTTTGTCCCATTATGCTAGTATCGATCCAATACCTATACCCACCTTATTATCGACACTATCGATATTTCGATCCATACCTCCAGCACTAGTACAGAGGGTCACTATGATTCTAACAAGTCCAAATATAGCAGGAGAGCTAAGTATTTGACCCCCTGCAGAATAGAAGATATGAATAGTCTTCAACTTTTACAGTTGAATTATTTCAAAACAGAATCAGAATGTAAAAAAATACAGAAAAAAGGTGATATGTTAATTTGTATTTGATTGTGGAAAATAGGTGAAGCTTTCTGACCCCCACCGACCGGTTTATGTGTCCATGAAACACACACATTAGTCCTGTGCCTTTAAGAAAGTATTTATAACCTCAACTCATGATGTGGATACAAACCTCTGCCATTCAAACCTCTCCACCACCATGGGCCAAGACCAAAGAAATGTCCAAACAACCTGACAGACAAAATTGTAGACCCACACAACAAGAAGCTTGTTGAGAAAGAGCCCACTATTAATATTCATGAATCATATATGGAAGAAATCCAAGATAACAGTCAATGTTTTTTGCTCTATGGATGATTGGACCCAGAATTCCTCATCCAGTTAAAGTAGCAGTAGAGTGGAAAAACAAGTTGTCTCTATATAGAAACTATTATCAAATATATATGATTAATGACACCTAAAGACTTACAAAGTTTGCAAGTAAGTAGATATGATCAAAATAGTATTCATCTCACAGAGATTCACGAGTCATTTTGAGAGATAATGAGCTAGCCAGACACGTGATGTAAAAGTAGGGACCGCAGATCCCTTCCCCACCAACAACAATGCAAATCATGCAGACTTTGTGGGAGCCAACAACGACTACTTTGGGAAAAATTATGATCCATAAATTGACAGTATATTGTTGATCCTGAATACAAGGAGGCAGAGCTACAAGTTTTAGAAGCTCTGCTAAACAGATCCAGCTTTAATGAAACACTAAGCATCATGTAGCAGTATTGTTATGTGCTAAACAAGAAATACAAACTGCAAACACAATAAAACGATCGCATAGTGTACAATCTCTGCTCTTACTTCGATGACGACTGATAGGATGTCCATATCATCCTGTTTAGATGAATAATTAATTGTAATCCACACGACGAAGGGTTAAAAAACACTGACACTATCTTCGGTTGTAGTGTGTTTGTCTGTAAATCAGGGTATAAACTGCATGTCACGGGTGAACAACTTCTACATTCATGGCGAAATCCTCCTTTTATCCAAATGAGAGGCATGATTTATAAACTGGAATTATTTTGACGAGCCGCGATGCGATGCAGCAGTAGCGGAAACGGCAGAAACAAGACATCGCCGGCTCAATGCTGCGTGCTACATAAGCTTCTTCTTCGTTGCTGTTTGCATTAATATATGTTGCATTACTGCCATCTTCAGTTTCATTTTATAATTACATCAAAATCTCTCCTTGAGTCCAGTGCTGCATAAACTATAGTTAGCTCTTGGTTATTAATGCTAAGAATACTTGGTCTGCGTTCGTGCTTGTAATAACAACATTGCTAATATTTGGTTAATATTTAGGTCACTATATGTTTAAAGAGTATTAGTTGCGGGTTTTGGAATGATTATTTAGAGAGTTTTGTGGGCAAAATAGAGAGCCCCCACAGACTCCATTGTTAGATGACTTTTTATGTATTTATTTAATTACGACTTAGAAAAAAAGGTAAAACATATGTGTTCATGTCTTATATGGAGTTTGTGAATGATAAACAGCAAATCTCTTTCGAATTTCTAATTTCCCATATGACTGATCTGCTACTATGGTCAGAGTGCAGAAGTGTTACTACAGTGACATCAATCTCTGGAATTAGTCTAAGACAGTGGTCCCCAACCACCGATAGCCGCACAAAAAATAAAAAATAAAAAATAATAATACACTTTTTTTTTTTTTTTTTTTTTTTTTTAAATTAAATCAACATAAAAAACAAAATATATACATTATATATCAATATAGATAAATACAATCTGCAGGGATACAGTCCGTAAGCACACATGATTGTATTTCTTTATGACAAAAAAAACAAAAACAAAAATACCATATTTGTAACAGTGTTAAAGTTGTTTATACAGACACCCTCAGTGTGACCTGTATGGCTGTTGACCAAGTATGCATTGCATTAATTTGTGATGAGAACAGCCGGTAGATATTATGTGACTCGGACGGGACGCACGCAAAGGAAATGCCTTTAGGTTTATTGGCACTCTGTACCTCTCCCTATGTCCGTGTACACAGCGGCGTTTTAAAACGTCATATATTTTACTTTTAGAAACCGATACCGATAATTATGAAACCGATACCGATAATTTCCGATATTACCTTTTAAAGCATTTATCGGCCGATAATATCGGCAGCCCGATATTATCGGACATCCCTAGATACAATGAAAACACAATTAAGCATATAAAGTCAACTTATTTTCCACTCTACTGGTACTTTAAAGATGTCAAGAAAAACATTCGTAACACCATTTTTTGTGTGATGTTGTCACAAGAAGGTTTAGGTCGGGACTTTGGGAAGAACATTCAAGAAGATGGCCTGTTTTATCCTTTTCTAAACAATATGAGTATGCAAACATCGGATCACAAATGAGTACGCAAAAGTACACGAAGCTGGACATGCCAGGTCCCAAAAGGAGAATGCAGCAGCGCTTTCCATTCAGTGGGCACAGCTTGCAGTACCATTAAAGACGTGGGCTTGTGTGAGCGAGCCTGCAGGAGGTCCATTTCAAAGCATCACTCCCGTCGTGAAGCATTCTCCCGGGAGCACACAGACACACATTATTGTTTCTTACTGTGCACCCTCCCCTGACTAGATGGTCAAAATAGATAAGATGTACTGCTAAAGCCTGAGAGCGTGTTACTATAAGGAATGGAGTAGCCAACCATTTGATGCACTTGTATTAAAAGATGCTAGACGATGTGTGATTCATGGCGTGTATGACTACTTGGATGCTTCACTTCCTAAAACCATCGTAATAATGTCTGGCATCCTACCTCGCTATACTTCCTGGCGGCGTTGACTCCTCGGGAGCCCGTGGAGCCTCGGGATGAGGAGCTTCCTGTGGTCGAACAGTTAGTGGACATCTGATTCCTGGAAAGGTAGGGATGTGCAGCTGTAAAATACAAGGGAGACATCATGTGATTAATATTGTCAATGCTGTAGATATACAGTACACTGAGGCGAAATTACACTAACATACAGTACAGAAAATAAGCTCTGCTTCTCCCTACTCCTTTTTGAACATCTTTCAATGTTCTTAACTACAAGTTAAAGGCACACTAATTATTTACCAGATTCACTATCTATTTTGACATAACCATCCTTCACATCTTTCTTTCATTGCCAGTCACCACTGATCTAAAAGTGTGTACAGTCAAACATCGAGTTTTGCTGAAAAATGTCCGCAAATATTTCGCCCAAAATCATTCGGGTGAATCGAGTGCCCCAAAAAACAATTCCATTGTTAGTGGCTGAGACATTGTACTTATTTTATTTAAAATAAAGTTGCGAGTGCCAGCGCTTTGATAAAGATGGTGAGAAACACATTGGTCTAGTCTTCAATAAAATTTAAATTGATATTAAATGTTCATGTATTTATTTCAATTGCAATTTTTTTGGGTGTCTGAAATGGATTATTAAAATTTTCATTATTTCTTATGGGAAACATTGCTTCTTTTTGAAGCGAATTACAGGTATTCTCTGAATTTTATTACTTTTTTTGTCAATAAAATGTTCCATAAAATGCAAATGTGTTTTTGTTTTGTGTTTCACATGTTTCTTTATGAACCTCAAATATCCATCCATCCATTTTCTACCACTTATTCCCTTCGGGGTGGCGGGGGGCGCTGGAGCCTATCTCAACTACAATCGGGCGGAAGGCGGGGTACACCCTGGACAAGTCGCCACCTCATCGCACGGCCAACACAGATAGACAGACAACATTCACACACTAGGGCCAATTTAGTGTTGCCAATCAACCTATCCCCAGGTGCATGTCTTTGGAGGTGGGAGGAAGCCGGAGTACCCGGAGGGAACCCACGCAGTCACGGGGAGAACATGCAAACTCCACACAGAAAGATCCTGAGGCCGGGATTGAACTCACGACTACTCAGGACCTTCGTATTGTGAGGCAGACGCACTAACCCCTCTGCCACCCTGCTGCCCCAACCTGAAATATATTTAATAAATTAAAATGTTCCTCATAATATTGCAACTTATTTCTCTTAATATACTAACTTTACTCATAAAATTACTGCTCTTTCTTCCACTATTTCTTAATTTTCTTGTTTGATTTTACCTTTAGAATATGCAAACGGACTGTATTTAACGAAGGATTTTCATAGTCGAATCAGACTCCTCCCAAGTGAATCGTCAACTATTCTCAGACACTCATAATGGGAACCAATAAAAAACAAAATGCGTTGCAAACGGCCCTCATTCCGCAATTGTCTTACACATAGCAGCCATTGAATGTATGCTGATTGTCTATGCACACCATAAGAAAACATTTTAGTCACCCAAAAATATCCTTATATAGACATTATATTTTGCTGCATGAACAATGTTACAAGCCTTCTAAAGGACTGATATGGTGTCAGTGCTGAGTTGTGTCATTTTATAGGACTTTGCCTCCCTTCCCAACACACACCAAACGTCCACAATACATCAGGCTATGCACAAGGAAATCACCAAAAACACGGTGATGCAGCAAAATATGACGGTCTTACTCTCAGCATGTCTTTGTCCAGAGCCTTTGCGCTGGTGGCTGACGCTGCTGTATTCGCTCCTCTCCAGGGAGGACAAGGAGCCATTTGTCATTTTACAGGCCTCCATGCATCTCCGTGAGCCCTGCAACCTGTCCTCCTCTGGGGGCGGCTCTGGTGGTGGAGGCAGGTCTGTAAACAGAATCATGTGTAGTTGTTCAGAGTTCACAATGTGCAGCAATTATGATAACGAATTCCATGCGTCTGTTGTTCTCGGAACAAAACATTAGGGGACCCAAGAGTCAAATTAAAGTCTTAATGATCTCCAGAAAATAAGAATACTTTGAAAACAACCGAAAATGATGACATTTGTCAAGTTAACTTTAATTATGACAGAATTACACGAAGGAACACAAAATGCCTACACATAACAGTAGGAAGTAGGAAGATGCAAAGCAATTGTCTCTTAAAATTTTATTTAAAAACATTTAATTACCTTTTAAATTGTTTATTTCCACAGCAATTGTTTCATAAACATAAAACTTAGGCCTCAGTGTTGACCCCTGATGTACACCACAGACAACGTAAGCGTGATAAATTCTCTCATTTTTACGGCTTTCTGGATATCAAGAAGCTTTTTCACCCAGTTTCATAAGCAATCCTCCAATGTTATATAGTTCTAATTTATTGATCAATATTCTGATACATTTTAAATTACTGCAGTTTTTAAATTGTTGATTGTTTACAGTCTTATAAAATTGGCACAACTTAATCTTATTTTTATTTTGTCTGGAAAATTACCAGATTGAGATGATCAATTAATTGCTGGACTATGTTGAAATCTTTTTAATAAGGTTTTCAATCATTTCAATTTCAATTGCATCCCAGCCAGTATCAGATTGGGACACAAAATCAGATTGGATCGGAGGCCAAGAAGTCGGATTGGGAATAGATGCCAAAAATGTTGATCGGACACCCCTAATTGCAATAAATAAATATGTTTGAACGGTTGTTCAATGGCTCACCAACAAAATATCTATAAAAACACTCACCTCCTTGTATTTCTCTCCTGTATGCTTTTTTTTTCACTCGAACTTTTTGGTTGGAAGGAGACCATGTATCTGCTGGGGATGGGTGACTGTGCACTGAGTTATAAAAAAGTGGGGGAACAAAAATAAAACCACCATTAGAAAATGTATACTTCTCAATTACATATTAAAATAAAAAAAATTTGAATTTGTGTTTGCTTGAATGCTTTATTTGCTCATCTCCAGCCATAAATTTACCGGGTGTAGTTGAGATGACGTCGTCTTCATTCGGAGACACACCCTGGCTATGTTGGCAGTGCTGGGCAGGACTTCGGCATTGCGGCGGGCAAACATCTGATGAGCCGAGATGTTGTTGGCTTGAAGAGTTGGATTGCGTGAGTGGTGGACTTGGTGCCCGGGGAACTGGCACTGGACCACATGGTAACCTTCTGCTGTAAGGAGAGAAGGCAACACAGGAACAGAATCTTAGACTATTTTATTGCTAGGTTTTTGGTGGAATGTACAGTGAAACAGCTTGCGAAAAACTACCATCTGCAGAGGTAATAAACATTAGGTTGGGTAGGCGCTTTTAACATGGCATGGAACATGGCGGAAGAACGATCCTGAACTTGAGCAAGGGGTTGTTGGAACTTCTGCATACTACATACAATATATATATATATATAATATATATGTGAGCATGCACTGCATATATTTTCACGGTGCTAACTATTTTATCTGTATTGTATGTATTAATTGTATTGCTATTATTGTTGGCATTTTATAGCTTGGCCAGGGACTATATTTAAACTACTTTTACTGCTATACTTTTATAGTTTAAAATTAGCTCCATGTCTAACACTGACACATTTACGAAAATGTTCATGAATATGTGCTGTCCTTGTTTTAAATAAATACATAAAATAACAAATTGAGGAGGAATGCTTACTTGTGATAAAGTCAATAACATGATCATTCCTATAAAATGGTCTGCGTATGAACTACAAACCCCGTTTCCATATGAGTTGGGAAATTGTGTTGGATGTAAATATAAACGGAATACAATGATTTGCAAATCATTTTCAACGCATATTCAGTTGAATATGCTACAAAGACAACATATTTGATGTTCAAACTGATAGACATTTTTTTTTTTTGCAAATAATCATTAACTTTAGAATTTGATGCCAGCAACACGTGACAAAGAAGTTGGGAAAGGTGGCAATAAACATTGATAAAGTTGAGGAATGCTTATCAAACACTTATTTGGAACATCCCACAGGTGTGCAGGGTGATTGGGAACAGGTGGGTGCCATGATTGGGTATAAAAACAGCTTCCCAAAAAATGCTCAGTCTTTCACAAGAAAGGATGGGGCGAGGTACACCCCTTTGTCCACAACTGCGTGAGCAAATAGTCAAACAGTTTAAGAACAACGTTTCTCAAAGTGCAATTGCAAGAAATTTAGGGATTTCAACATCTATGGTCCATAATATCATCAAAAGGTTCAGAGAATCTGGAGAAATTACTCCACGTAAGCGGCGTGGCCGGAAACCAACATTGAATGACCGTGACCTTCGATCCCTCAGACGGCACTGTATCAAGAACCGACATCAATCTCTAAAGGATATCACCACATGGGCTCAGGAACACTTCAGAAAACCACTGTCACTAAATACAGTTTGTCGTTACATCTGTAAGTGCAAGTTAAAGCTCTACTACGCAAAGCGAAAGCCATTTATCAACAACATCCAGAAGCGCCGCCGGCTTCTCTGGGCCCGAGATCATCTAAGATAGACTCATAAAAAGTGGGAAAGTGTTCTATGATCTGACGAGTCCACATTTCAAATTGTTTTTGGAAATATTCGACATCGTGTCTCCCATCGAAAATGTGTGGCGCATTATGAAGCGTAAAATACGACAGCAGAGACCCCGGACTGTTGAACGACTGAAGCTCTACCTTAAACAAGAATGGGAAAGAATTCCACTTTCAAAGTTTCAACAATTAGTTTCCTCAGTTCCCAATCGTTTATTGAGTGTTGTTAAAAGAAAAGGTGATGTAACACAGTGGTGAACATGCCCTTTCCCAACTACTTTGGCACGTGTTGCAGCCATGAAATTCTAAGTTAATTATTATTTGCAAAAAAAAAAAAAAGTTTATGAGTTTGAACATCAAATATCTTGTCTTTGTAGTGCATTCAATTGAATATGGGTTGAAAGGATTTGCAAATCATTGTATTCCGTTTATATTTACATCTAACACAATTTCCCAACTCATATGGAAACGGGGTTTGTACATTTGATACTTTTTTTTCCCAAAAATATCAAAAGCAGATACAATCAGATACATCACGTCAACACACCACAAGCCTTTGCGATGCTTTGTTTTGAACAGACCCTAAACAGAATGTTAATGGGAGAGCGCCTCCTCAATTCCTTGAATTGAATTGAATGTAATGTATTTTTGTGCTTAAGCAAATTCATGGGAGAGAGATGCCAATATATTCTTATCAGAGGCCAGGAATCAGTTTGCGGCAAAATGTTGTACTAAGCACCTGTCATTCATTAGTTGACATGTTACATGTGGTTATTCACAGAAAATGGGGCCTTAAATATAATGTGTGATCTGTGTATAGGGAGGGGCATCCCTAAGTAGGAGTCACCTGGTCTGAAACAGTTATAAGTCAGCCGCTTTGTAGCCGAGAATATTCATGTGTAGGGGCGGTGCGCCTCCAGAGTGGTCTCCTCACACTTCTGAGCTATCGACACTGACCCCTCACGTCATGCGTAATGCTGGCGGGTCACCACTGATTTACTAATAAAGCCATCACTGTCATGCAATCCAAACACATTCATGCAAGAGCGAGGCAGTCCATGTACCGTGACAGATGCTGGCTATCCTGTTGGTTAAGGCGGGGCAGGTCCTGGGTAGCCCGTGTCTCCTCGTGGGGAGATGGGGTGAGCGTCGCGGTCGACTGGTGACCGTAGGAGGTTGCTGGAGAGGAGGCGTCATTTCTCTGGCAGGGGCCTTCTTCGCAGCCCTCCATCAAGTAGGTCCTCTCCGGCAGAGGAGGACACCACTCCTCATTTGAGCTACAAGCACAAAGAACCGAAAATAGTTGGAAATATATTTTTCGTCCAGTTTTCTCCAATATGGATTAGAAGCTTTAGCACCATTTACGTAATATGTTCTACTCACCCTATGTCCATGTTCTTGTGCTCGAGGGGTTCTTCATCTTGCTCACACTGTTCCAGCTCTCCAACCGGGGGAGGTGGGGGCAAGGTCTCCATCCATGTCAGAGATGGGGTCTTAACAGCCTTACCCATTGCCTTCTGCTTTGGCTTACCTAGAAACCAGGCAAGGATAGGATGAACATATTATAAACAAACAGTACATGTAATAAACTATACAAAACTAAAAGATAATTGGACACAAAACAAAAACAAAAGATACAACATCCATCCATCCATCCATTTTCTACCGCTTGTCCGTCTCAGGGTCGCGGAGTGCTAAAGCCTATCCCAGCTGCACTCGGGTGGGCACTCTTGAAAAGTCGCCAACTCATCGCAGATAGACAGACATCATTCACACTCACATTCACACACTAGGACCAATTTAGTGTTGCCAATCCACCTATCCCCAGGTGCATGTCTTTGGAGGTGGGAGGAAGCCGGACTACCCGGAGAGAACCCACACAGTCACGGGGAGAACATACAAACTCCACATAGAAAGATCCCGAGCCTGGGGATCGAACCCAGGACCTTCATGTTGTGAGGAACAAGCACTAACCCTTGTCCCACCGTGCTGCCCAACATACAAACACAATAAAGAACAGTTCCTAAAGAAGAATAGAGGATCAAAACTAAGACATTATACAGTTATTATTATACAGTAGTAAGTTATTATTATATAGTAGATAAGTAATATCCTCTAAAACTATTCGTAACCACTTTACAATAAGGAAATCCTTATGAAATAGTTTATAATTGCTATATTTGTATTAAATATCAGACAGTGTTGGCTCACAATACTACTAACACACATCCTATCCTCCATAAAGTAATATATGAATGGGGTGTCCAAAGTGCAATCCACATCTTGAACACAGAATATTCTATAACTAAAATATACTTCAAGCAAAAATGTAATGGAAGTGTTAACAAACAAATGTATTAATGGTATGGTATGGTTAATTTTGAACACACATTAAACAAATTACATTAAAGAACATCACATTTACACTTGCGCTGTATAAACTCAAGTTTTTTTGTTGTTGTATTTTAGTAAAGTCATTTACAAAAGCTACACATGGTAGGCTTATAGGCTACTAGATACTAGCAACACACAACAGCTAAACACACAATAGCAAACAAGCCAGACATACGTAATAAGTGTCTTTAATTGAACAATACTCCTGTCTAATATAAACAAATATCAGATCATTACAGTTGTATATTACTTACAAATACAAAGTCTCCAAGGCAGAAAAAGCGTATTAGAAAGTATCCAGTAGCAAATGTGTCCACATCATTTCATTCACTGCTTCATGAGCTAAATGTAATGAATATTGTGGCCACTAAATATCGCCAAAAACAATTACCACTCCACAAGACAGCATAAGTCCATTTTAGACGGCTAATAATAAATAGCTCAGTTTTTATATTACCTACCATTGTTCTTTGCGTAATTTCATTTGATCAACATTTCACACTACAAAATAATACAAGTATGCATGATTCCTGCTGATGTCAAATTAATATTTGTTTTGGCCAATACTCAGTGCCCCTTAATCAGTATTGTATCGGAAATGAAAAAGTTGTATCGGGACACCCCTTGTATAGTTAAAAGATTTTTAATAAATGTAACCTTATTGCAAACTTCTACCAAACTATTTTATACCCCTTAAATTTGCCAAGAAATGAAATTTGGGGTGTGTGTTTTGTCCAAGTTCAGAACTTTCCCCCATCCTCACCATTGCAGCGGTCTGGCTGAGCGTACTGAGCTCCAGGGGTTCCATGTTGGGTGATCCAGTGTCCGTCATCTTGCTGCTCGCCACTGTGCGCTTCGCTCTGCGTTTGGTGGGAGAATGGCATGACGGAGGTGGAAGCATAGGGAGTGGTGGAGGAGTGCTGGCCGCAGGTGAAGCCGTGCAGGTCCTCGTTGGTGGCATCGATGGTGCTGTAAATTGGTCCTTCGGTGGATCCGCCCATGCTGTACTTCTCTGTTTGATTCAGATAGTTGGAGATGCCTGCTTCTACACAGCGTGCAACGCAGAGGGAGCTTTCTTAATACAACCACAAGTCTTGCACTCTACTGCTGTACTACTGTGAGAAAGATGGCAGCTTTGTACCGTTGTAATATCTTTCAGCTGTGTCATGACTGGTGGTGCAGCAGTTGACAGCCTCTTTACCGCCGTGGACCAGATTGGTGGTGGGCCAAGAGTCTGCCAGCCACGGGTAGTTGCCCATGTTGCCTCCCAGCACGCCCGGCCTACAGAGACATCACACACATTCTGGTGTTCAGTGGCAACACAGTGCGCATCAGCACGATATCCACCACCGTCCAGATGGGAGTACAGTTTGCAGCGAAAAAAACAAAAAACAAAGACAGCATGGCGGCGAGTAGCAGTCCACTGAAGTGATGCAATATTACTTAAGAGTAAATATAGGACGTATTACCTTCCATTGAGTCCAGATGCTTCTCCACATGGAAAGCCAACTGGAGAAGATGTAAGAAATATGTCATTTAAAGCACTAAATATCACACTTTTCCCAAAAGTCGAGTAACACTGTACACGGATGATATTGAATCTAGTGTGACGTAACTACTCTTGCCTGCTGGCGTGTAAGCGAAGGAGGCGGCGTAGTGGCTCAGCTCCTTTCTCTTTTTGCGTCGGCAGTAGATCCAGACGCTGAAGCCCATGAGGATGACCCAGCAGGCTCCGCCCATGCCTGCTATGAACGCCGGCTGCTTGACCACATCCGTGATCTGCTCGGCCAGACTCACGTTGCCCTCCTCGCCGTCGCCAGCATCCGTGCTGCCTGGCACAGTGGGCTGTTCAGCTGCCGTCTCTGGACGCAGTAGTCAGTTGGAAACAAAACAAAATTAGACAACAGACACAAAGTGATACTGATATCAAACAATATATAGACGGAGCTTGGATTTTACATTTGACGATTATTTTCATGTCATGATAAGTCTGTTAAACACTTATAGGGCCTGATCTAGGGAGGATGTTTGATAAGAAATTATCGAGTTCGAGCCTATTATCGAATCCTCTTATTGAACCGATTCCTTATCGATTCTCTTATCAAATCCAGATAGGCTGTTGTATATGGAAAAAAACACAAGCTCACTTTTATTTTATAAAAAAATGAAAAAATAAAATAAATAAATAAATATTGACTGTTACCACCCTAAAAAAAAATTATATATATATATATATATATTGACTGTTGTTACCCAAAGTATATTAAGTGGGATTTTTCAGAAAAACAAATATATACAGTAACACAAAACCAACCTGTCTATGTGATCACTATAGGTGTATAAATAATAATATAGTGTTAAATGAAATCAGTCCCTTGGGCACAAAACTGAAAATAATACAGCTCTCCAAAAAGTTGCTGCTATTGGAAAATACTAACTACACACACAGGCAGACAGCTAACAAGCAATCCAAGATGTTTAATAAAGTTCCAAAGCAGATTAATCCATCTAGGCTCTTTATTGTTGTTGATCTTGCTTTATCTTTTCCTATCTTTACTTTTGTCTTGCACTGGACTGCTATTTATTTTTATTTTTTTAACTGAAATACACACAATGACAAATGTATAAGCTATGTGATTCAATTAACATACTCAAATTTAATACACAATATGTAAATATTAGCTTCATACAAATATACAGTACTATCATCAAACAAATACTTGTGAGTGTTGAAACTATTTCGATGGTGGAAATACACAACTGGCAGCTATTTTAAGTCCTCATATCATCCATTGAAACAGTGCACAAAAATCGTTTTTCAATAAACATCTTAGTTATAAATTTAACCACTTTCCACCTTAATATTGAGTTACATAAACAAGTTAAACAGTTTACTTACAGACTTATCTTTTCCAAGGCTTGTAAGAGCTAACACAACTTGTCTACTTCTCAATTGTCTCATGAACTGAACTGACTCGCCAACCCGGAAGTGGCCAGACTTATGACGCATAGTATTTTTATATCGCCACAAGGTGTCAGTAAGGGTCTACAATCAAATGGGCATTACATTGCCCATTTGGGATTCGTTCCCAGGGATTCGAATAAAGAACCAACTCTTTTTCTTTACTATAGTGGTCTCGATAACGGGTACCGGTTCTCAAAAAGGGATTCGAGTCCGAGGACTCGGTTCTTTTCTTATCGAACAACCGGGAAAATCGGTTTCGAGCATCATCCCTAGCCTGATCTACTAAATACTTGTGTGTATAAAAACATGCAAAGCTGATATAGTAAGCTGCGTCTCTTAAATGAGCAAAAAAGAGAGCCTAATCCATTTCGCATGTCTGTCTTGATGAATATGAAGAAAATCTAATGATTATTAGAACGCCCACAATAGGAGGAGATGCAAATATAATCATTTAGCGCTCGCGATGTGAGTCATCAAGACTGAAACTGTTCTGCGGCCGCTGTTTTGCGTCTACATTAAGCACGTCTAAAATGTCTGTACAAACAGGCACAGTTACGCACAAATGGCTGTTTGAAAGGAGGCGATTGACAGAGAGAATATTCTGTTTGTTAGCATGTCAACATATTTGAACTGTCGGAAATCAAAATATTAGGCATATCATCTAGTCAGTAATGACATTTTTTAATTTTTAATAGCTGACCGGTGACCTAAAGGGGACCTATTTTGCAAATCCAACTTTTCTTACCTATTGTTTTTGTGTATTTTGGATCTGCGTACGTCCTGAACATTTGAAACCAAACCGTGGAGGCGTGGCAGAGATATTTATAAAACAATCTTGCCTTCCTTCATACTTCCTCCAAACGAGCCGTTTGGAATTTGCCCAATTTGTGTCGTTGTTCCCAAGTGTGACATCAGCAGATATCTCCATGGTAGAAATGTACCCGTAAAGTTTAGCGTGAATCCGACATTGTAGTCAATACATTATTTCTTTCTCTCCATCCTCTTGTTGTGGGGCACGCTGGTTCATACATGCACATGCATCCTGCGCGGTTGCCATTTCTAATACAAAATAATGTATAGTTCTAACATATCTGTCAGTAGACTCCACATGGAAGCGCTAAACACTATATCATGGCTGACGGGGAAAAGACACAGTCGAATTGGGGGCACGTAAAAAAGGCCGCCCATAAAACGGCGCATTCTGATGAGGCGGTCAGAAAGCGGCTTGAAGATGGTCTGTAAAACATAATCTATGCAACATTTTGACCAAAGAATCGCCATTACATGTTATGTAAACCATAAGGAATTGTTTTAAATGTAGAAAAAAATCATAATATAACACCCTTGAGGAGCTAATTAAAACAAATACTGTTGATTCGTTCTGGTGTGTGCTGGCATTTTATTTTAATGCCAGCATATATGCTATATGTTTTTTGATATAGGAGATACAGTATGTATATTTTAATAAGTCTCCTATAAAAAAAAACAATCAATATCACTGCAGCGCCTCCAAGAGCGCACTTAAGCTGTTGTCTAGATTGTGCTAGCTATAGTCTAGAAAATATGGTACATATTAAATTTGTGTGCTACATGTCAAAAACATGACAAACACCACTGGTTGGACCATATGATGCTATAAATGCGCAGGGAAATAAATGCATGTCTCTATTTTGACAGCCGGTACACATGCAAAAGCCTCATTTAAGTAAGGCACTCTGCACCACTTTTGCACTCGTTATCAATTGTACACGTAGTCTTAGTACATCACCCACAACACGCCCAGTAATAGTACACAAAGGCCTGATTTACTAAAGGTTTGCGTATATTAAAACACGTGCGCACTTGATAGCACATGCAAAGCTGATCTACTTGATCTACTAAGCTTGTGCGCAGAGGATTGCGTCTCTTAAGTTAGCAAAAGAAATGAGCGCAATCCATTTAGCTGTCTGTCTTCATGAATATGCTAAATATATGCTGATCATTAAAATGCCCAAAATATTATAATACGGAAAATGCTAATACAATTATTTAGCACACATAGTGTGATTTATCAAGATTAAAACTGTTCTGCGTCTATATTTAGTACGTCTAGAAAGGATATGCAAACTGGCAGTGGCCCAGAAATGGCTGTTTCAAAGGAGGCATTGTGCTGCAGCTCTGTCCTATAAACATACTGTATATAGACTATCAAAACAAAAAAATTATACATATTGTCTTTTCAGCAATATCATTTTATAGCTGCTAGGTGACTTTAGGGCAGGGGTCACCAACGCGGTGCCCGCGGGCACCAGGTCGCCCGTAAAAAAAAAAAAATATATATATATATATTTTTTTTTAAATTCAATCTACATAGAAAAAACACAACATACACTTTCAATCAGTGCATCAACCCAAACAACCTCCCCCATGCACACTCATCCACACCCACTCACACAAAAGGGGTTATTTCTTTCTGCTACCAATATTCTGGTTCCCACAACATAGACAACACATCTGCAAGGGACACAGTCCCTGAAGCACACATGATTGTATAGGCTGCTGGTCCACTAACATTTTCATTAATTACTATTTTTTATGTAATTATTTTTATATTGTTTTACTTTCTTTTTTATCCAAGAAAATGTTTTTTATTTATTTATCTTATTTTATTTTATTTTTTAAAAAAGGGCCTTATCTTCAACAGACCAGGTTGTCAATGAAATTAGATTTGTTTAAAGGGTTTTTTAAACCAGGCCCAGTCCAGATAATGTCCAAGTCGGACTCAGCAACACACACCTTCATTCATGTACACAGAAAAAAATTAGGGAACACAACAGATTGCATATAATTTATAAACAAAATTACATTTTCAAAATAAGCATTTATGTACAGTCCAGATTATGTCCAGGTCACTCAAATTAGGGAACACAACAACAGATATCATATAATCTATAAACATAATTATACTTTCAAAATAAGCCTTTGAGGACTTCTCATCTTTTTTTTAAATGTTTTTTGGCATCATTATCGTTTTCAACCATGTAACTTTCTAAAGTTAGAAAATACTGAATAAATGTTTTAAAGAAAGTAATACTAAGTAAATATCTGTTTTTGGCCTTAAAAATAAACATTTTACCGAGTACTATAATTAAATTGACTAAATCATGATTGTCAATAAACTCTCCTAAAATAACAGAAACCACATTAAGTTTCATAAACAAACCAATCCTTAAACACATTTTTTCAACTTCCACCCAAAACAAAGACACAATATGACAATACCAAAACAAATGCAGGGTGGATTCAGGCTCCTGACAACAAAATCGGCAATCATCTGACTCTGTCATATTCCATAATTTTAACATTTTCCCTGTGGGTAAGAAGTTATAAATAATTTTAATTTGAAAATAACGATTTTGCACATCGATAGTGGTTTTATAGATTAGTTTGAATATGGCATCCCATGGCAACGAGCAGTCAAAAAAGTCCTCCCATTTTCCATTTGTGTTGTATGAGGCAGCCTTCAAAGATTTCTTTATTAAATCAAAATTATATATTTTTCTATTTATTTTAGTTCCTTTTTGCCAACTAGAATTTCTTATCAGAGGTTTACAAACTAATAATTTAGTAGTTCCATAATTAATTATTTGTTTCCATCTTTTCCCATCTACTCCAGTTAGTTGATAAAATGAAAAGATTGAGCAAGCATCACCATACATAGCTCTAAATTCCTCATACTTCATAATTTTACCATTCTCATTGATAATATCATTGACAAAAATGATTCCTCTTTCAAACATATTTTTCCAAAAGAAAGGCTTTCCATCTATTACAATATTAGAGTTCATCCATATTAACTGCTGCAAAATATCGTCTTTTTTCTGGCACATAAAATTGAAAACACCACTATGAGTGGATTGTTTCCTTTATGAACCCCGCCATGTTTCCCAGCAGACTCTCTGGGAGGGGATCACTTGTAAAAAAGGATACAATTTCTTTTGATACAGTACATGTTTTTTATCCAACAGGTCATTTGTGTACCACTCAATGTTTAAATACATCTTTGGAACAATTGATGCTTTTAAAGACAGACACATAGCTTCAAGGTTGAGAAGTTTCAGGCCCCCATATTCATACTCTTTGTACAAAACCTTTCTTTTAATCTTTTCTGGTTTGCCGTTCCAGACAAAATCGAAGACCCTCCGCTCATAAATCTTAAAAAAGTTTTGTGATGGAGCTGGTAATGACAAAAACAAATAAATAAATTGAGGAATAATTAACGAGTTGGCAATAGACATTTTACCATACAAGGTTAGGGATTTCCCTTTCCATAATTGCATAATTTTGTCCAGCTTTCTTAGTCGATTATCATACTTTACTGAGCCTAGATCTTCCAGATTTTCTGGGACAACAACACCAAGTATGTTAACTGGTCCATCTGTCCACAAAACAGGCACTTTGCATTCCATTCGAAAGGACGTTCCCTTTAGATTTCCGATCCTTAACATTTTACATTTATCATAATTAAGCTTAAGGCCAGATTGCTGTGAAAATATGTCCAAAAGATTAAGAAGGTTCCGCAAACAATGAGGAAAAATCTTATCTTTGTGAATCAGCCTTTTCTGACATGAACTTCATCAAGAACAAACACAGAACACGCCTCACTGATGCACATCTGCAAGACTCACTCAGAGTTGCAGTGTCAAGTTACACTCCAGAGTACAACACACTAGTTAACAGCATGCAATGCCAGGCTTCCCACTAACTGACAAAGAAACAGATAACAGATTTGGTGTCCAGTTCAAAGTGTGACATGATTTAAAAATTTGAGAGTTTACTTTTGTATTTTACATGAGTTATTATTTGTACAAACATGGTGCAAAGTAATTCATGATTTGTTAAAAAATGTTAGTGGCTAGCTAGTTAAAATGGGATATTGTGATTTCACAAGACTGTCTTAGAAGTGACCATTTGAAAATGTTTAATTTGAAAAATGTGCACTTAGAGAAAATGTAAAAATAAAGTGTTGCATGTTGATATTTATCTGTTTCTATATATATTTATTGTGAGAAATCATTAAGATGATCAGTGTTTCCACAAAGATAAATATCATTAATTATTAATAATAACAGAGTTAAAGGTAAATTGAGCAAATTGGCTACTTCTGGCAATTTATTTAAGTGGTTATCAAACTGGTAGCCCTTCGCATTAATCAGTACCCAAGAAGTAGCCCTTGGTTTCAAAAAGGTTGGTGACCCCTGCTTTAGGGGCTTCTTAAAACTAATACAATCCATTAGTTTTGATGTCTGCTGGTGTTTTTTTTAATGACGTTTGTTTTTTCATATACATATAAAAAAAAATTATTGCAAAATGCATTTTCTTGCCGCCAAAACATTGCAGCGCACACTCGCAGTTAATGCCAGCATCTCCCCAGGCGCATCTTCAGTAAACTAACAAAGTGGGTTTCGTTGTAGATGCAGTGCAGGACTGCTTCTAAAATGCCCAGAAAAAGTGGTACATGTGTGCTGCATTTTTCAAAATGTAACTAAACGCAACAGGTAGGAGCATGATAACATGAATGTGCAGTAAATGGGTGTCTCCATGGTGAAATCTGCATAGTACATGGAAAAACTACATTCAAACAAGGCAATCTGCATCAGTTGTTATCAAATTCACACGCCCACTTGTAATAACACACAATTGTAAAGTTTGCAAAAACTGATTAGCGCCTTATTTGAATCTTAGTAGATTAGGCCCTATTTGAGGTAAAAAAATAAAACGTTGAATAAAGGTTATAAATTAAATTGTATTTGATTCAGTGAAATATTTTATTAGTATTTCATTAGCTACAAACCAGCAACATTTATAAACATGCCCGCTAAAATCCAACCACTTTTTTTATTTTTATTTCTGACCGGCACACCGTTACCGGAAACCATTTCTACTTCTCTTGTTGTAAAATGACACATTTATGAGTCACCTTGAAGTTGAGTCGTGGCGAGTGGAGAGGAGGGGAGGATGTGAGGTGGGGTTACATGCGCAAACTATTCCAAATAGTATGAAGGAGTGCATACAGCAGGTTCTGTAAGTCTGACTATTTTTGTATGTACACAAATTTGGGATTTCTGGCGTACAAAGACTTTTAGTCAGAATTCCACTTAAAGACTATAATCTCACAGAAAATCTTGAGAGGGAACTGAAACTTTGAGTTGCTAAGCGACAGCCCCAAATCCTTTAGTATTTGGACGGTAACTATAAAGCGGAGTGGACTTAATGTATGCGATAAATAGTGTACAACTACACAAAACATCTGCTCTTTGTGTTTTGAGTCATGTTTTCAAGATGAAATAGTGTTTTCTTCAATTGCACACTAATTAATGTATTTGTTTTTCTGGATATTTTTTGTAATTGTTGTCAAACTTATAAAATCAGCAGAAGGTCAGATTATTATTAATATTGTATTTGTAAATAAAGACAAATATATTTTTCTCCAAAGAAAATACAAAATAATTTCATGTTTTAAACTACTTTTAAGTTGACAGCAGTAAATGGAACATAGAAATCTTCATAATGTAAATAATCCAAACCGTTGAATATTCCTGGCAAATCTAAGATAATATAATCGTTAATTTATATGAATAATTCAACATATTTAACTACACGTTATTGTGTGCATACACAACACAAAAGTCTAAACAGCACCATCATGATCAGTTAGATAGACTTTGCCCTTGTTGTCCCAGCACAATTATGTCATCAAACTGTGAAGTGACAGCTTTGTGTTACTTTAATGCAGCACTAAGTACATTTTCAACCTTCATAAAATATTTTCATAACTTTTGGGATGATACATGCCCTTACAACGAGTCGAATGACACTTCTGTCATGGCCTGAGAGGGTCTGTATCCCTTTTACTGGTACTTAATGACGTTGAGGAGGGAGGCAGGAACCCTGCCTCACCAAAAACTATAAATGTGCTGACTTGCTTTACGGGATTTGTCACTCCCATTTTGCCATGCGATGTGAACACCTACGTGCAACTACTGATGTCATGGCAGAAGCTCCACAACAACCAAATAAACTAAAAGTTTTGTCTGAGGAGACAAAAAAAGAAAAACAGAGCTTACCCGAATAAAAGCACAGTCAGGATCAACATTGCCCGAGCTTTCACTTACTGGCATGAGCTCGAAGACCAGGAATTTCAGACCAATGCTGCAAATATGACTTTCAATGCTCAAATCAAAGTAATAATACCAAATGTTTAGCTATCGGAAATTTGCATGGTTGCAATAAATAGCCACCAGCGTGATAGTTCCACACTACTTCCTTCGAAAAAACTCTCCTGTCTGTCTTTCTTTGCTTCGGACCTGCACCCGCTCCGATAAATTCTTGGTGTAACGTCATGTTTGTAGCGCAATCCAAGATAATGTCTTCAAAGTATCTGCTATTTAACATCAGCATAGCTGTTAGAGACGTCATTTTTGTGCCAATATTACAGTGGACATCATGTCAGTTTGACGCTATATGCGCGAGTCCTGATGGAAAATGTGGTCTTCTGGCAAAACACTACCACTTAAGTCTACTGGCACCGCCAAAATCAACCAAAACAGAAAGTTCTTAAGTGGGGCTTTAGAGCTAATCATAAACAATGCCTGTCTCATTGAATGTGACTACTTTCTACATGCTGGACTCACCGATGAAGATGGGCACAGGCGGGCTGCGGGTGCCAACACCAGCAGCAGTAACAGCCGCCACCTCGACCTGGTACTGTACTCTGGGCATCAGGCCATTTAGAACAGTGGACAAAGTGTTCCCATCCACTGTCTTGTTGATGTAGTAGTGTGTCTGGTTGCTGTTGCCACTGCTCACACACCAAACCTGTTCGAACATACAAAGACAGGAGGAACATTTCAAATGCCACAAGATATTTTAAGAGTTTATGGTAAGAGACACATCCATCTATTTGTGAGGGGGAACAGAATTATTTGAAGTCGACAGCAAACGAAAATGAATTGGCTACAATATCTTTGAAAGGGGATCGCAGAGAACACAGGTACAACTCAAATAATTTGAACATCTTGTATAGAAGTCCATTCCTTCATTTCAGAAATTCAACTTTAAAAGTGTAACTAACATGTGATATAAAGTCATTACATACAAGGTGGAATATGATAAGCTTTTAATTGTTATAATTGTGATGATCATGGTTTGCAGTTTTTGAAAACCCAAAATGTTCTTACATTTTCAATTTGAGGTTTTCATAAACTGTAAGCCCTAATCATCAAAATTATATCAAAAGAAGTCTTGAAATATCTCGAGTTGCAAGTTATGAGCTTATGTCATATTTTAGTTTCACCTTGTAAATCTATTTGCTCCTTTGTACGATAGTCTAATTTTAGTTTCCCCAGTATCTTCTCAAAAGACAATACTTTACTTTTGAAAGTAAACAGTAAGCAGTGTACAGCTTTAATAGCAATAGGGATGTGCCAATTGATCGGCCAATTTTCGTAAAAAAGTACGTGATTGGCCAATGTCCATCACAAAAGCTGATCCATGCTGGCTAACACTGTATTTATTTATCACCCCCTAACCGCTAACTGTTTACGTTTATACAGAGTGTGGAGACGCTTCCCTAAATTAATAATCCTTCATTGTGGCAAATAAACTGCATTTCTCCTTTACCATTATCACTGGAGGCTAACACTGAATAAGAACAAGCTAGAGTAGACAAGAAGGTATACGAAGCTAGTTTGAAACAACACAAGAAATAGGTGCTTAGTAAACTTTGAGAAGTCGAGCTGGAAGTGCGGTATGGCATAAAGTAAGTAGCTATTAACAGGAAATTAACAAGTAGATTAATAAGAGTCTAGAGAAAGGATAATATAATGGTGCTTTGTTGGTGTGTAGTGGTCACTGAAGCATACATCCATCCATCCATTTTCTACCGCTTGACCCTTTGGGGTTTGCGGGGGGTGTTGGAGCCTATCCAGTACATGTAAAAGGAGGGCAGATCAATCCATATATCGGTAATGTTGATACCAGGGATAGTATCAGTATAAATACTAGAGTGATTAGATCAGTTTTTCTCAAATAGTGGGAGGCACGTGGTTTAAGTGTTTTATAAATTGTGCTCTTAAATAACTGTTGCTTAACAATTTTAAGTTATTATCATTCATTGAGTTCATTTAATTTATTTTTTCAGTATCAAACGGTTTAAGTTGATTAACCAACGTTAATAGTTTATTTTTTATTTTTTTTATTTAAGGCAAATTTTATTTTCACAAAATTATTTTATGTCATTTATGTTAAAGTTTTCAAAGTCAGGGAATATTCCCAAGGACACAGAAGAAATTTGAGCGCAAATAAATAAATATTTAAATGACTACTACGTAGATAGTTTTTGATTTTGTTATGTTATTGTCTACTATTGACTTTGTTTTGATCAAACACTTGTATTTAATAAAACAGAATAAGGAACTACAATAGTTTAGTGTGTTGATATTGACACACTATCAATATCACTGTCAATAAATACATTCTAAAAATTGCAGTTCAAACATTTGATTAGTATCGGTTGATCTCACTAATGGATGATTGTATCGGAATCACAATTTTTAGGAGTGTTCCTGATCGGAACACTCCTAAATATCAGTATAGTTTTGCTATCCATTGGATAATATAACAGTGCTTTGTTGGTGTGTGGGCAGTCCTTGAGGCATACAGAGGCTGTCGACACTGCCTCCTCCCCCTTTTTTCCTATAAACGCCAAGAAGATTAACTGATAAGGTAAAGTTGATTTATTTTTATTTATTCCTAATCATTGTAGCAACCTTACTATCAAAGTTAAGGAATTTTGTGATTTCAAACTGTGAGTGCACCACAGGGCTAGTGACTAGTGTGCGTGCATGGCGGCTGAAAATGAGGACAGTTAAGTTGTTGTTGTTTTGACTTTGTTATTAAATAGAACGCGGATCCATCACTCCCTTGTTATGTTTGTTTGATATACAGTGCTGTATAGTGCTTTGTATTGTGTTTACATTTTACAAACCTTTACGAAAATATGGACTTTTGTCTAGGCTGGAACCCATTATTCATGTTTACATGGTTTCTTATGGAGAAATCTGCGACAATATATGAACTTTTCTATTTACCAAACCTGTACAAAAATCAGTTAAGTTCTTAAATTTAGTTTAAACTGTAAATCCAAGGTTGTTTTGTTCTAGGAGACTTTGAGAAGATAGGACAAAATAGTTGCTATTTTGTGAGATACTATGTGTCCACTTTATGGTATTACATTATTTACTTCAGTATGTTTGGGTCCCAGAGAAAGTATTACTGATTAACACTGGCATTTTCTGTAATTGCTCCTCACAACATACTCCCGCATGCATTATACTGCATGAATTGTAAAGATACACACAGAAACATACTGCACCTCTATTATATTTGTCATAACTATGCTCTGAAGTCATCCACTTTTAGCTGAAGATGTTTATTGATGATATTTACCAGAATGTGTTCTTCCCTTATCACCTGACAGTTTAATGGCCTGACAGTTTCATCTTTTGTGGTATTGTTGCTTGTTGCTGATGCTTGCTTGTAACATGTCGCTATTTTATTTCTGATTACGTCATCTGAGTCTGCATTGTTGCGTAATTTTTGAGCAGCACATGCATAATATCCTTTAATGTCTCATTTTGACCTTTACACTTTCTCCTACTGTAACTGAGATGATTCTTGTCGCTCGGTGTTTGCCCTGCAACAAACATGTTTACTGTCCAAGATCTATTGTATTTATGGTAAAAGAGTCTTTTTCATGACACAAGACGACATATCTTGTCATGTTTTCACTGTTAATTGTTTTAGTGTAGCTAGGTGCCATTGCAATCGCATGAAAGGTGTGTATTCACCTTATACTCCTGGATGATTCCGTTCTGCATGCCGCTGGGTGGTGGCTCCCATGAGACGCTGATGCTAGAGATGTTGCTCTGCTTCACTGTTGCCACTGTTACACCTCTCGGCGGGGCACTCGGCACTGAAAAGCAAGATACATCATTAGCATAAACATTACAATGAAATATGAACTGAATTGGTCAAGAAAACGAAAGTGTATATAAGGAGTAAAAAGAGACACAAATGAATATTTTAAAACTGCCAGACCCCAGTGCTGTTGCTATGGTAACTACTTGTATTGATATCAACATTCTGTCCACCCATGGAATCGGCCAAACTTTAACTAAAGGCTAAACAAAACCAATATTTTTAAAAAGAAAAAATTCTAACCACAAGGAATCAAAATGTCAAAAACAACACGTGTCCTGAATAATTTCATGTAAGTGTTTAAGAGGTAAATTGTCGGGTTATTTTCAAATGAAGCTCTTAAGCTTAGCCTTAGGGTACATACTCAGGCAAATCAAGCGCTAGTGGTGAAATAATAAGAAGCTTGGATAGACAAAAATAAACATGCCTAACACTGCAGACTGCACAATCTAAGAGAGCTGGGGATACATTAAAAAACAAGGATTAGTTGAAATAAACACAAATTGAGGCAGCTATAACATTTACCTCCTAAACGTTGGGCCGTTTTGCTAAAAAAAAAAAAAGACATATCCATGGATGATCTTGGTATCAAAAGGGGAGACTTTGACGGTAGTGTACAGTTAAGATTTTTCAAGTTCTAGTTAGTTAAATAAATGAACATTATATGCTTGTCTATGAATGTTATCATTCATCCAGGTCATTTTAATCTCAGGGCATTCAATCGATTGCAACTGGACTGTTTGGTTTGTCTTAGAAGATGTTTCACCGAGTAGGCTTAATCAGTACATGCTTATAGACTTAGATTGGTCAGATCTAGTTTTGGACTTAGATTGGTCAGATCTAGTCTAGCGGCTAGTGCCTATACCTTAGTAGGCTTCATCAGTTCATGCTTATAGACTTAGATTGGTCAGATCTAGTCTAGCAGCTGGTGCCAAAACCCAAAATATTTATACTCCAACACCAAACTAAACCAAAAATAGACTAGATCTGACCAATCTGAGTCTATGCGCATGAACTGATGAAGGCTACTTGTATTATGTTCGATATGTTCGAAAATAAGTAGGAGGAAGTACATCCTATTTCATCGTACCCAGCATTTTTTTTTACATATAGATAGATAGATAGTACTTTATTGATTCCTTCAGGAGAGTTCCCTCAGGAAAATTTAAATTCCAGCAGCAGTGTACAAAATTGTAAAAAGTAAAAAGTAAATAATGGGGGTATAAATGGAAACAAAACAGTAAAATATTACAATAGAATAAAAATAAAAAGCAACAAGGAGAATAAAAATGTAACAGTAAAATAAGAATATAACAAGAGAAACTAGGCAGTATTGACCATGTTATGAAAAAGTATTTCACTGTTATTGTTTTGCATCCCCTGTCATCCTAGTACCCCCCTCCCCTCCCAGAGAGGAGTTGTACAGTCTAATGTTATTTAAATTTTGATCATGTCAGTGGACACGGGGTCGCTAGAATACAAACAGGGAATTTCAGCCTCATAACGTAAACGTAAGGTGAGGTAGTAATAATGATAATAATAATAATAATGGTTTAGATTTATATAGCGCTTTTCTAGACACTCAAAGTGCTTCACAGAGAAGTGAGAACCCATCATTCATTCACTCCACATTCACACCTGGTGGTGGTAAGCTACATTTGTAGCCACAGCTGCCCTGAGGTAGACTGACGGAAGCGTGGCTGCCAGTTTGCGGCCCCTCCGACCACCACCCATCATTCATTCACCAGTGTGAGCGGCACTGGGGGCAAGGGTAAAATGTCCTGCCCAAAGACACAACGGCAGTTATTTGGATAGCAAGAGGCAGGGAGCGAACCTGCAACCCTCAAATTCCTGGCACGGCCGTTCTACCCACCACACCATGTCACCCGTAAAAAAGACCAGGATTAATCGCAAAATATAATGTTATTCATCCCATTTCTGACATTTTGTAAAAGTTTAATCAAAATCTGCCCATAAGTTTTTGAGTTATTTTGGTAACTAACTAACTAACTAACTAACTAACTAACTAACTAACTAACTAACTAACTAACTAACTAACTAACTAACTAACTAACTGACAGACAAATCCTGGGCAGGCAATAAGTGATTTCTGTACATAACCGTATTTTATTTAGTTTCAGCCTAATTTCTGAAAGATTCCATTTAATTTGCTTGATTGTTTTATTGATGCTTTTATGTCTCAATTTGATTAGTTTTTTTTTTTACATGTATGTTATTGTCTATGTTAGTTTCTGTAAGTTTTATTCATTATTCTGCACGGTGCTTTGGTCCACTGGTTATTTTTAAAGGGCTCTACCAATAAAGTTAGATTGGATTGGATAATTAAATCAATATCTTATTGTAAATAACTATACCTGTATTGATGAATATTGTTGAATTTGGCATAATATGTTATTATTGAAGAATAGTTGATGGTTACTTCAGCTGCATCAAGTTTTTGTGTGTTGTGTCTTTTATTTCCTTGTAGTCAAGATGATGTCATCTTCAATAATTTATTGTCCAGTTTTTTGACATCCTGGAAAGAAGTACTTTGCTTTCATCTGGTTCTCCATTTAACTTGATGTAGATTTTACAGCTGGCGCTCAAAGTGCCTGAGATTGTTTTTCCTGCTTCCTAAAGTCATGCGATGCTTTGTCAGACGCTTTTTTATGTTTCGGGTAATGTAGATGTGGAAATGTAGATATCTATGCTTCGAAGTAAGTGTAAATGCTGCTTGTTCAGTGAGTTTTAGCAGTCAAGGAATGATACTATAACTGTTAATGGAGCAGTTACCATAGCAACACACACAACCTGACAGCCCCCAGAACAGGTGTCCTGCAGTTTTAAAACGTGAACTCTATGACAACATTTTTTCCACATTCATGAGATGTTAGAAAGGGGAAAATGGCTTTTGATGCCCATTTCTACAGATTCTGTATGATTACCTTCTTCTAGGGTTCGGACCCGTATTGTACGGCTGTCCTTGCCCTGAAATTCGTCAAAATAAGGCCGGATCTTTATCTCGTATTCCGTTCCTTTGAGTAGGCTGGTCAGGACAATGCTGCGCTCAGAAGGAGAGTTAATATCTTGAAGAAGCCAAGTCCCCCCACTTGGGCAGTAGAAGAGACGGTAGCCTTGCACAAACGGAGACTGACGATCGACCTAGAAGTGGAAATGAGACATGACGAAGGAGTATGTTGTGACAAGAGGTTCAACATTACATTTGAAGAAAACAAAACAACAAAGTTAAAGAGACTCACAGTCCAGGAGACCCGGATGGAAGATGTGGTAATTTTGATAGGATCTTGTAGCTGGACTGCAACCTCCCCCAGCTCTCTCTGCACCTGCCTGTGGTCCACTCCCTGACCTGTCGGACTCACATCTAAGCAAATCACACATGCAACTGCGCTTACCGTGATGCTCACTTCAAAAGTTCTGCTTGTAAGTCATGTCGTGAGGCTCTTCTGACTGACCTTGTGTTCTGACAGGCTCCGAGATGGGGCTGGGGTCGCTCAGGCCGTAAGCGTTGACAGCTCGGACGATGAACAAGTAGATGGTGTTGGGAAGGAGGCCTGTGATTGTGTGTGTTTCTATTTTCACCATGTCGGCTACAGTTTGCCAAGTGCTGCCGGCTGATTGGCTGCAGAGGATGATGACAACAGACATTATGTTACTGATCGTTCACATGGTTTATTTTGGGGACAGTAAAATGCAAAACAAAACTGCTTTAGGATTTATTAAATTAAACATAACCGAGCTTAACTCCAAGCCTGGTTGGACTGGATTTGTTTGCTGGTTTGACGTGTGACGTGAGGCATGGAAGTTGGTATGTGTGGCTTCAGAACAGAGGGGCGTTTGTGCTGTAACAATTGGACAAGAACACAGTCCATTCTTGAAGTCATAACATCGCAAATAGGTACAGTGTGTTCGTGTGAATTGAATTATTTATCAATGAATGGGAGCATTGGGAGTGTCTCCACTCAATAGCTATTTTTGTCTCCCCCTTGTATGTAATGTCTGGTCAACAACAGCAGATGTGATTAAAGTCGACCGCTTTAGAAACGTTTGTGCATGCTAGATTGTTCTCCTTATGACATTATTGGCTTTCCTGATCAATACTGCAAATTAGGCTTGAAAAAACACACAACTTCTTATTGGTCATATGCCATTGCATCAGATGCATTATTCTGCAACCTTATTCCCCTTCCTGTTGTCTTTTTAGGAATATATTGTCATCCTGCCATAGTCAGAGTCACAAAGGCTTTCTCCAATCATTTCTTTTGACACATTTCACCCCCTTGGGTACTGTGGGCGTTTGCAGTATAGTGCCAGACACACTAAGCCACAAGAGCAAAGAGGGAACATGACTCATGAATACTCATCTTGCGTCAATGCGAGTAACTTTTGAGAAGGTTTAAAAGCTCACAAACAAGTTTGTGACTAAGGTTGCGTAATGTTTAGACATTATCTAATAGTAATTTAAAATACTGTAGAAATCGACAAATATATAAAAGAACATTTACCACAAATTGTTATAATTATCACAGCAAAACTAGCGGCAATACAAAACATACGGAATGTACAAACCCGTTTCCATACGAGTTGGGAAATTGTGTTAGATGTAAATATAAACGGAATACAATGATTTGGACATCATTTTCAACCCACATTCAGTTGAATATGCTACAAAGACAACATATTTGATGTTTAAACTGATAAACTTTTTTTTTTTTGCAAATAATCATTAACTTTAGAATTTGATGCCAGCAACATGTGACAAAGAAGTTGGGAAAGGTGGCAATAAATACTGATAAAGTTGAGGAATGCTCATCAAACACTTATTTGGAACATCCCACAGGTGAACAGGCAAATTGGGAACAGGTGGGTGCCATGATTGCTCAGTCATTCACAAACAAGGATGGGGCAAGGGTCACCACTTTGTCAACAAATGCGTGAGCAAATTGTTGAACAGTTTAAGAAAAACCTTTCTCAACCAGCTATTGAAAGGAATTTAGGGATTTCACCATCTACGGTCCGTAATATCATCAAAGGGTTCAGAGAATCTGGAGAAATCACTGCACGTAAGCAGCTAAGCCCGTGACCTTCGATCCCTCAGGCTGTACTGCATCAACAGGCGACATCATTGTGTAAAGGATATCACCACATGGGCTCAGGAACACTTTAGAAACCCACTGTCAGTAACTACATTTGGTCGCTACATCTGTAAGTGCAAGTTAAAACTCTCCTATGCAAGGCGAAAACCGTTTATCAACAACACCCAGAAACGCCGTCGGCTTCGCTGGGCCTGAGCTCATCTAAGATGGACTGATACAAAGTGGAAAAGTGTTCTGTGGTCTCACGAGTCCACATTTCAAATTGTTTTTGGAAACTGTGGACGTCGTGTCCTCCGGACCAAAGAGGAAAATAATCATCCGGATTGTTCTAGGCGCAAAGTTGAAAAGCCAGCATCTGTGATGGTATGGGGGTAAATTAGTGCCCAAGGCATGGGTAACTTACACATCTGTGAAGGCGCCATTAATGCTGAAAGGTACATACAGGTTTTGGAACAACATATGTTGCCATCCAAGCAACGTTACCATGGACGCCCCTGCTCATTTCAGCAAGACAATGCCAAGCCACGTGTTACATCAACGTGGCTTCATAGTAAAAGAGTGCGGGTACTAGACTGGCCTGCCTGTAGTCCAGACCTGTCTCCCATTGAAAATGTGTGGCGCAATATGAAGCCTAAAATACCACAACGGAGACCCCCGGACTGTTGAACAACTTAAGCTGTAAATCAAGCAAAAGTGGGAAAGAATTCCACCTGAGAAGCTTAAAAAATGTGTCTCCTCAGTTCCCAAACGTTTACTAAGTGTTGTTAAAAGGAAAGGCCATGTAACACAATGCTGAACATGCCCTTTCCCAACTACTTTGGCATGTGTTGCAGCCATAAAATTCTAAGTAATAAATATTATTTGCCAAAAAAAAAAAAAAGTTTATGAGTTTGAACATCAAATATCTTGTCTTTGTAGTGCATTCAATTGAATATGGGTTGAACAGGATTTGCAAATCATTGTATTCCATTTATATTTACATCTAACACAATTTCCCAACTCATATGGAAACGGGGTTTGTACAAAAAAAAGTCAGATTTGACACTACTTTAAGTACTTATATTCCACACAATTTGATACACAATTTTAGCAATGTTTGACTACCATTCCCGAGTTAATCCCACAAAAAGTGGAAATGTACAAGGGAAACATCATTAAGAGATTAAAAAACTCCCAGAGACTCAAACATTGTTTTATTTATACACACTCTAACTCAGGGTCATAGGAAAGGTTCAATGTGTGGCTCCATGAAGTTCCATTTTACAAAGACAGTGGTGGGCGGTCCAATTTAACTGCCAAAAGCGCCATCGACCCTGGTGGGATCTCACAGCCAGGCCTAAAGCCAATGGTAATGATCCGTCCGCAAGGTTCACCTACATAAACCTTGTTACGACTTACTTCCACTAGATAACCAAGAGTGATCATCTTTTTTGTGCTCCGCCAGAGTCGATTTGAAGACCTCGCTAACCTATCCAATCTCTACCGTGTTAATTTGTTTATCTGAGTGTTTTAGTCTTTTTCTTTGAGGTGGAAAAAGTCCAAAATGAGATCTGTTTGTTTTGTGGGGATCCCAATTAGCTGAGCATTTGTTGATCAGTTGACTATGGTCAAAATCTAATGAATCAGATTCTCCTATACAAATCCTTAGTCAAAAACGGTCCTACAGTTTTATTCTGAATATAATCTTGTGTAATACAATCCCAAAACCCTCACATGATCGTGAAAACGTTTTAAGTAAAAAGTATCAGTATTGGCCCTGTATTTACTTGGTATCAGATCGGTAGCATTTGAAGTATCAACCATTGCTTGGTTCATTGTAGCTGTTTTGAACATGAGTTGTTAGTGTTAGCCACAAACACTGCTGTTGTTGCTCAGTGGACCAGCAGACATCTGGATGTAAATAATGCTCTGACTGTGTTCCTCCCTTCATAAAAATGAAATGGGGAAACTCCCCATAAAACGTGCTTCATCTGCCATCACCAGTCCTCCTGGACTAAATATATTTTCCTTTAAATTAAAGCAAAGTGGAGCCCCTCGATGGGACATTGTTGTCTCAAATTGAAAACCATTAAAAAAAAGAACACTGCTTGGTTGTCATCATGTTGTCTCTAAATACTGAACTACACTGTTCACTTACCACTTTGCAATTCACTAACCACGGTCTGAGTGTATCACTGATTTTAAAGTACCATTGAGTACATTGAAATTCTAGGACCCATTTAAATTTAATGTTAAAATTATACAGGTTTTAGAGTGTAGGAAGTATTTTAAGTGCCTAAAAGTGTTTATAAGTGTGTGTGAAAGCTTTGTGGAGGAGTATAAATGCATATTGTTATCCTAAAAATTATTTTTAAAATGGCAGCTACTTTATAGGAAGTCAGGAACGTATTCCCCGCGATAATTGAGGTAACAAACTGTTTTGTAGGGATGTCCGAATCAAGATTTTTGACCTCAGTGCCGATCCGATTTCCACAATCGTTTAAAGAACTGAAAATGTTTTAGAGCGATTATCTAAAGTAAACGCAATAAAATAAATTATATACTGCTTATATTATAAAATTTAGAATTTGCTAGTAATTTTGTAGATCCGATGACATATTTGTGGTATTGAATTCGACATACGATTCTTACAACAACAAAAGTGAATAAAACACAATAACTAAACAAGATCTAAAACGAATATTGGCTCCTATTTACATTTTTTGGGTTTTGCCCTCAAGCCTTCCTCTGTTCAGAGACTTTCGGATTTTGTAAACAATAACAAAAACGACCAACAAAATATGAAACCTCATGATCGGGACATTGCTACTGTATTGTATATTTTTGTGGATACAGATTTGTGTACAACATATTTGATGTTTGTCATCGATTGAGAAATTTTCAGGTCACCACCTCATCTGTAAATGGTGTAATTGCAATGTTAAAAGATTTGAATGAATCTGAATTGCTCAGAAATTTCATGTAGTTAGTCAAAATGGTTGTGCATATCTCAGTAGGGATTATGGTCCACTTTGTCTTACAGACACTTTCCAAACCATGAATGTTTCGACAGTTGACAACTCAAACTTTCAGCTCTCTTCACAGACTTTCTGTGGGATTTAAGTATGGAGACTGTTTAGCCTAGGGGTTGTCACCCAAGATTCGGCAGTACATGACCCGTTCAACAACTCCTCAGTGTGTTGAAGTCTTCTTTTCTCCCAAGCAGAGAAACAGCCCCAAAGCAGAATGTTTTCACCTCCAAGTTTGACAGGAGAGATACTGTTGTCAAGTTCATATTCAACATTTATCTGCCTCCCAACACGACAAGTTGAGTTGATGCAAACAACTTCATTTTAGTCTTAAGTTACCACATGAAATTCTTCTGACCCAAGGTGTCAAATATCTTGTGCAGAGGGACCTTGCGGGCACTGCAGGATTTCAAGCTATCACAGCAACATGTGTTACCAATGTTTTTTTTTGGTGATTGTGGTCCCAGGTCCTTTGAGATCTTTAATAATAAGCTTGTGTGATTTGAGGTTGATCCCTCACTTTTGCAATCATCCTTACCCCAATAGGTGTGATGTTGCATGGAGCTCAGAAGCAAGATGGTTGTTTTTTATTACCGTGCAAAGGTAACAATAAACCTACCACAGAAATTCTGGACTGTTCATTTTTTTGTTAAGGGTTGGACATTCCGCACTATTTTATTATTCGTGATTGTTTTTAACTGTGCTGTTGTGTTTAAATGCCCAACTGGGGATGGACATTGAGAATTAACCCTGGAAAAATGTTGTAGTATGTAAGATTTGCTCATGAAACACACAAATAAATATAAAATAAATTCAATAAATAAATACAATCAGGATAAAATAATTACTGCATGTACCCAACTGTATCCAAATAAATGACCACTGTTTTATAACCACTTAAAATGATGAAGCAATCAAACAATGTACTAATATGATCCACTTCAAGAAACTCTTCAAACTTAAAGTGTTTACAAAGTACAAAGAAGAAGAACCATGATAAACATACTGAATTTATTTCATTCATCAATTCGTTCATTTTCAAAAGTAATGTAACTTACTTCCCCGAGTATTATTTATTTATTTTTATTGTGATTACTTAAGGAGTATATTGTGAACAAATTGAGAACAGGAAGTGAACAAAAGTTTTAGCAACTGTTATGTAAAAGAAAAGGTGTAGGATTAAATAAGCTCTGCTTCTTCCTACTCCTTTTCGAACATGTTGAAAAGAGAAACTGGAAATTGTGATGTATCATGTTGTATGCATGCATGTTCGAAATAAACTCAAACTCAAACTCAAACTATGGAAACACCTAAAATATGATTTAAATAGAGATATGCCGGTTATTATAGGCCTTTTTTGTGAAAAAGAATGTAATCGCCATTGCCGATTAATCCTTTTTATTGCTGATCACAAATGCCAATCTCCTCCGGCTGACACTGTATTAATTTTTAGCCCCCCAGCTGACAAGCTAGCAGCTAATTATGCATCTCCATACACAGTGTGGAGCCGCTCCCCTAAGCTAATATTATTCACCTCAATTACGGCCATAAACTGCATTTCTTAGTATCTTAAGTATCACTATCAAGTACATTATCACTGAAGGACGAAGCTAAACATGTTACACACCGAGGGCAAGATAGGAGCAGGCTTGCTAACAGGTAAGCTAGCTTTTAAAACAACGCTAACAAATAAGTGCTGAGTAAAGTTGAAGAAGTGCAAATGGGACAGCGTCACAGCAGAAGGTAAGCAGATATTGACCAGATATTAACAAGTAAATTAATAAGAGTCAATAAATAGGATATTATAACAACAACTGCTGTGTGTCAGCATCATTCAGTACACATTACGTAAGTGGAGGGTGGATCCATCCAACAATTGGTGGTGTTGACTCCAAGGGTAGTATCAGTGTATGATTAATACTAACTCCAGTAATTATGTTGATATTTCTATTTTCTCAAAGTCAGTTTTTGTTCATGTTTGGGAAAAAATTCCCTGGACACAGGAGGACTTTGACCAAATTATCTAAATAGTATTTGTTGCTTTTGTTTAGTTATTGTGTACTATTGACTTTAAAATAAATCGAACAATTTACAGTTCATACATGTAATGGGTATAAGTACTGGTTGATCTCACTCATGGATGATCGGAATAGGCAGTATAAAACCCTGATTGTAACAGCCCCAGAACAGTCTTCCTGTGTTTGTATCCAGTTTGTAGATTTATTGTGAATTAAAGGCCTACTGAAACCTACTACTACCGACCACACAGTCTGATAGTTTATATATCAATGATGAAATCTTAACATTGCAACACATGCCAATACGGCCGGGTTAACTTATAAAGTGCAATTTTAAATTTCCCGCTAAACTTCCGGTTGAAAACGCCTTTGGATGATGACGTTTGCGCGTGACGTAGCCAGTGAAACAGAAGTATCGGTACCCCATTGAATACAATACAAAATAGCTCTGTTTTCATCTCATAATTCCACAGTATTCTGGACATCTGTGTTGGTGAACCTTTTGCAATTTGTTTAATGAACAATGGAGACTGCAAAGAAGAAAGTTGTAGGTGGGATCGTTGTATTAGCGGCGGACTACATCAACACAACCAGGAAGACAGAGATGGATAGCAGACGCGTTAGCCGCCGAACTCACCTTAACTTCCTCCGTCTCGCCGACCGCATCTGTGATCGGGTGAAGTCCTTCGTCGTACCGTCGATCGCTGGAACGCAGGTGAGCACGGGTGTTGATGAGCTGATGAGGGCTGGCTGGCGTAGGTGGATAGCTAATGTTTTTAGCATAGCTCTGTGATGTCCGGTTGCTAAGTTAGCTTCAATGGCGTCGTTAGCAACAGCATTGTTAAGCTTCGCCAGGCTGGAAAGCATTAACCGTGTATTTACATGTCCCTGGTTTAATAGTATTGTTGATCTTCTGTCTATCCTTCCAGTCAGGGATTTATTTATTTTGTTTCTATATGCAGTTAAGCATGTTAGCTCCGTAGCTAAAGTGTTTCGTCGGTGTATTGTCGTGGAGATAAAAGTCACTGTGAATGTCCATTTCGCGTTCTCGACTCTCATTTTCAAGAGGATATAGTATCCGAGGTGGTTTAAAATACAAATCCGTGATCCACAATAGAAAAAGGAGAAAGTGTGGAATCCAATGAACCAGCTTGTACCTAAATTACGGTCAGAGCGAAAAAAGATATGTCTTGCACTGCATTCTAGTCCGTCACTCTAACGTTCCTCATCCACGAATCTTTCATCCTCGCTCAAATTAATGGGGTAATCGTCGCTTTCTCGGTCCGAATCGCTCTAACTGCATTGAAAACAATAGGAAAATATGAAGAGGCGATCAACTGACTACGTCACGCTACTTCCGGTAGGGGCAAGGCTTTTTTTTTTATCAGAGACCAAAAGTTGCGAACTTTATCGTCGTTGTTCTATACTAAATCCTTTCAGCAAAAATATGGCATTATCGCGAAATGATCAAGTATGACACATAGAATGGATCTACTATCCCCGTTTAAATAAATAAAAAATCATTTCAGTAGGCCTTTAAGGATTGAATAGGATCAAACACCACTTCTAAGACTAGCACATCTGATTTAATCAGGGTTTCAATACCTTTGTTTTTTAAAGACTTAAAGCATTTTGAGAAAATATTAGTACTGGTTCTCACCCATATTTGTTAATTTTTCCTTCCAGACTGACAACATGTTGAAAGTAAAAGGTGTAAAAGACAAATGTTAATGCAGCATAAAAGTCACCTGAAGGCCTCGATGATGTAAGAGGTAACTGCAGCTCCGCCCTCATGAGCATTGGGTTGCCAAGTTAGAGAGACACTGTTCTTGGAAACATCTGTGACGATGGGTTTGTGTGGTGGACCCGGCAACTGGAAAGGCTCAGTAGTCTGAATAACTGAGTGGTCCGCATTCTCTGGATGGCAGAGATGGAGACAAAAATGCAGAGTGAGAGGTCAACATTGAATGGAACATCAACATTTGCCTTTAGCAATAATAGCACTTACATAATGACCTCTCATTAATCAAAGCAATGTTGACTGAATATTTGCATTAGAGTCGCTGCAGGCTGGTTTATACAGTCTTTGCAATATTAAATGTGACAACATCTCTTAGAGCTCACCAAACATTACAAAACACAACACTGCACTTCTGAGTATCATTTGCAAATATTACATAGTAGACTTTGCATGCAGTTGCAATTCCAAAACGTCAGAAGTCAGTAGTGTATAGGCTACGGTGTGATTCCTATCCAGGAGGTAGTCTTTGCCATGAAGCTCTAATCTTATGTTGCGCTTTAAACTGTAAATATTGTAATTATTCCATACCAGCTGTTTGGTTGTCGCGTGCATCTTAGTTGTAGTTTTAATTAGCAAATTTGGAGGTGCTGCAATCGCAATATAAAATCGCTAATGTTAATGAATAGCCAATGTAAATTAGCATCAAGCTAGCACATTTTAAAAAAGTGGCGCCCTACTTTACGTTAGAGATTTTTATATCAGACATACTACCTTTGTTGGCATCGAAAACTGCAACGTGACCTACAGGTTGTCGGGCTCACTCTGCCGACTCAGTGTTTGTTTCCTTGCCAAGTGTTTGAGCCGGTGCATGGTCTGCTACGGGACGTGACGTCAAGTGCAACAAAGGAATTCAAATATGACACCGTTTGATTTTACGTTCATTGATACCCAATAGTAATGACGGAATTTGGTCTGTGCCTATAAAAGTACAGAATTCCTTACCCATCCAAAGCAGTGAGTGACAAATTCCTTAGTGAAACTAACAATTTTATATAATAAATTAGTACTTGTGGAAAATATAGATATTTAAAAGTTATATACAGTATATTCATTTAAACCACAAATAGTAGCATAAGCTACTTGTAAATGTTTTGGTTTAAAAACTGTAACATTGAGCAAATTGCAAACAGCCCCTCTTAAGTTTTCGTATGATTCTATTTTGGAATGGATTACTAACACAAATCAAATTACCAATGTGTTATAAGAGCAAAATGTTAAGGCAGTATCTCATCGTTTAATGTCAGATTACTTTTTATAGCTTGTATTGTTCTGATGAGGACTCTGATTATGACCTAAAACATCACATTGTTTGGATATTTCCCCATGACACTTAGGTGGTCAATGTTTATTCATAAAGGGGAATATATTTGCATTACATCAAAGAATTGCTAAACTTTGCTCTGATATATTAACTAGAGTTACTTTCCTCATTTTCATTTATTTCTTATATGGGATAAGCTAAATTTTCCACACACACATTCTAAATATGAATCCATCTAGGCAACTGCAGCTTTAGGATACGTTTGGTAAACATTTTCTGAATCAGTTAAGCACTAATATTATGGGTGTCCTGATTTGATATTAATATTAGATATCAGTCCGATAACAACAAGTATCAGATTATATCGCCTTGCATCTAAAATCTCTGATATAAGCCCTCTGATACCAGGACCGAGCAGCACACAAAATAGACATACGTAATAGTGTCCTAATTAAACAATATTGCAGTCTAAAACACAACATTTGTCAATACAAACAAGCATAAAATACATGCAAATTCCAGACTATAAGCAGCTACATTTTCCTACACTTTGAAGACTGCGGCTTATAAAATGGTGCGGCTAATTTATAGATTTTTCTTCGCTGGCGGCCATAATGCAGAATCTTAATAAAAAATAACTAATTTCACAACATATACAGTCGCGATCAAAAGTTTGCATACACTTGTAAAGAACATAATGTCATGGCTGTCTTGAGTTTCCAATAATTTCTACAACTCTTATTTTTTTGTGATAGAGTGATTGGAGCACATACTTGTTAGTCACAAAAAACATTCATGAAGTTTGGTTCTTTTATGAATTTTTTTATGGGTCTATTGAAAATGTGACCAAATCTGCTGGGTCAAAAGTATACATACAGCAATGTTAATATTTGGTTACATGTCCCTTGGCCAGTTTCACTGCAATAAGGCATTTTGGTAGCCATCCACAAGCTTCTGGTTGAATTTTTGACCACTCCTCTTGACAAAATTGGTGCAGTTCAGCTAAATTTGCTGGTTTTCTGACATGGACTTGTTTCTTCAGCATTGTCCACACGTTTAAGACGGGACTTTGGGAAGACCATTCTAAAACCTTAATTCTAGCCTGATTTAGCCATTCCTTTACCACTTTTAACGTGTGTTTGGGGTCATTGTCCTGTTGGAACACCCAACTGCGCCTAAGACCCAACTTCCGGGCTGATGATTTTAGGTTGTCCTGAAGAATTTGGAGGTAATCCTCCTTTTGCATTGTCCCATTTAAAGCACCAGTTCCATTGGCAGGAAAACAGGCCCAGAGCATAATACAAACCACCACCATGCTTGACGGTAGGACTTGGTGTTCCTGGGATTAAAGGCCTCACCGTTTCTCCTCCTAACACATTGCCGAGTATTGTAGCCAAACAGCTCAATTTTTGTTTCATCTGACATCACTTGGACAAAGATAAGACCTTCTGGAGGAAAGTTCTGTGGTCAGATGAAACACAAATTGATCTTTTGGCCACAATACCCAGCAATATGTTTGGAGGAGAAAAGGTGAAGCCTTTAATCACAGGAACACCAAACCTACCGTCAAGCATGATGGTGGTGGTATTATGCTCTGGGCCTGTTTTGCTGCCAATGGAACTGGTGCTTTAAATGGGACAATGAAAAAGGAGGATTACCTACAAATTCTTCAGGACAACCTAAAATCATCAGCCCGGAGGTTGGGTCATGGGCACAGTTGGGTGTTCCAACAGGACCCCAAACACACATCAAAAGTGGTAAAGGAATGGCTAAATCAGGCTACAATTAAGGTTTTAAAATGGCCTTCCCAAAGTCCTGACTTACATGTGTGGACAATGCTGAAGAAACAAGTCCATGTCAGAAAACCAACACATATAGCGGAACTGCACCAATTTTGTCAAGAGGGGTGGTCACAAATTAAACCAGAAGATTGCCAGAAGCTTGTGGATGGCTACCAAAAGCGCCTTATTTCAGTGAAACTTGCCAAGGGACATGTAACCAAATATTAACATTGCTGTATGTACACTTTTGACCCAGCACATTTGGTCACATTTTCAGTAGACCCATAATAAATTCATAAAAGAACCAAACTTCATGAATGTTTTTTGTGACAAACAAGTATGTGCTCCAATCACTCTATCACAAAAAAATAAGAGTTGTAAAAATGATTGGAAACTCAAGACAGCCATGACATTATGTTCTTTACAAGTGTATGTAAACTTTTGATCGCGACTGTATCTACGGTTTATAGTCTGGTGCAGCTAATATATGGGAGAATATTTTTCCCCCTAAAATTTAATGGCCGCGGCTTATATACCGGTGCGCTCTATAGTCTGGAAAATATGGGTAATTGAGGGATAAGCGGTGGAAAATGGATGGATGGATGGACGTAGTTGCATATTACTTACACATACAAAGTCTCCAAGGCAGAAGCGTATTAGAAAGCATCCAGTAACAAACGTGGATGCAACATTCAACTTACTGTGTCCTGAGCTTAAACTCAATTAATTATTGTGGCATCTAGGTGTCATCAAAAAAACCCCAATACACTCTGCTTCAATTTAAAGACAGCATAAGTCCATTCAAGATGGTTAATAAATAAACAGGTTAGTGTTTTTCATACCTATCATTGTTTTCTGTTTGCGTCTGTTTACTTGATTAAGCCTTTTCTAACATTCCACACTACAAAATAATAAAAGTATGCACTATTTCTACTGATACCGTATCAGATCAATAGTCAAGGCTCCAATATCGGTGTGGTGCAACAGAAGTGAAAAAAATGTATTGGGACAACCATATTTTAAATGTTTAATGTTTTATGAGTAAAAAGTAACAGAGGCATCATAGTAACACAATTTAGCATCTTGACAACTATGTTCACCCACAGAGTTTTTATTTATCTCAGTCAATTGCAACAACATGGGAGTTCTCATTTCCATGGAGTCAAAAGACACAGAAAATCTACCTTTAACTGTGAGGACTCCACTCCAGCTCGTCTCGCCGCTTGAGCTGGAAGCCAGGCAGGTGTAAACTCCAGAGTCTGCTTCCTAGCAACATAAAAATAACTGTGTGTTAGTTTAGCATGTGTGAGTGAGTCCATGTTTCTGAGTTAATGCACTCATTACTGCTGATGTGGATAAAAAGGTGTATCTCTCAAAACAGAACGCTTTGTGCTCCGATGGCAGAGCTAAAGGATGAGGGGGAAAAAGCTGGCAGAACAGTAAGGGCTAATTAACACACTAGCAAGCAGGTAACAGTTCACATAGCACACATGCATGAATAATAGATTTGCAGATGCATGGAGTAATACAGGAATTGGTCAGAAAGGTTTTACTCCAGGGCCAAATGGGGCCCCATGCAGGAAGCTCTCATTTGCACACATTAAATGTGAAATGGTAATAAATTATTTTTATATGCAGGGAATTATGTTTTCATCACAAGGCAAACAATACAAAAATGAAACAGCAATTAATTAAATAAATAAAATTAAACAAATAAGTAAACATTCAGCTTGTATATTTGATAGTTATATACAGTGACATGTCAACTATCATTAAGTGTTCAATCAACAGCATCTATTGTGAACATGTTGTCAATTGTGATTAGTTAAATTTTCCTTCAAGTGTTATATTCTCAATGGATCCTTTTGAAGTCAAGGCTAAAGACAAGCTTGCGTCTTTTATTCTCCTCCTCTAATCCCTGCAAGCAAGAAAAGGCGATTTAAAGGAAGGATGAAAGGGAGAATTTTAATGACCATCTGAAGCTTCAGACATTTCTACTACACCTACCTGCCTAACACCTAAGAGCTACTTGGTATTCCGGAGAGGAAGCCCGCAAATAAAGAGATGAAGTGTGCCACAAATCTACCCTGTACACATATATAAGGAGAACACAGAACACATGTTGAACAATTGTAATCCTATGAAACAAGGCAAGATGTTCTAGGTCAGGTGTGTCCAAATTGTGCCCTTTGGGCCATTTTCGGCCTGCAGCTTGTTTTTGTCTTTTTTTATTTGCCCCTCAGTATATTCTGAAAAATACATGCATTGATAGTAAGATATAGTAATGGATATTACTCTAATAACTAGAGATGTCCTCATGCTCTCTCAGGGAGAGCATGTCCCAAATTCCAAGCTGCTGTTTTGAAGCACGTTAAAAAAGAATAATGTACTTTGTGACTTTAATAGTAAAAATGGCAGCGCCATGTTGGCATTTTTTTCTATAACTTGAGTTGATTTATTTTGGAAAACCTTGTTACATTGTTTAATGCATCCAAGCGGGGCATCACAACAAATTAGGCATAATAATGTGTTAATTCCACGACTGTATATATCGGTATCAGTTGATATCGGAATCGGTAATTAAGAGTTGGACAATATTGGAATATCGGCAAAAAAGCAATTATCGGACATCTCTACTAATAACTATTTGCTTAGTGAACCACACAAAGCTAAGATGTAAATTTATTGTTCAAATTGCTAAGCACATTGGTTTTCAGCATCTTAGCATTTTGTCTCTTTTCTGACTTCTAAATGTAAAAATGTTGGGTACCCGTGTTAAACAATGTCAAATCATAACGTTCATGTACATTGGCATGAGCTTGCATGCAGCTTTGAATGCCTCTGTTCGTGGGGTTTTCCAGTCTGGCGACATTGTAACGTCAGACCAACAGTAGGTGGCTGTACTTATTTAGACAATAAGTACGGCTCTCAGCCGAGGGGGCGGAGCTCCTCCCCCTTTGGGTCAGGCTATGAGGAAACACAAAAAGGTAGGATAAAGGATTATTTCCATCTAATCTTGTCATAAACTAATAAAAACGACATGCAACATGCAGTGACATGAATGCTGGTAAAAGCAGCTTTTTAATGCATCTCTGAATCAATCGGAGCGTGTGTAGATGTATGTAATGTTATCTATATAATGTCTATAACCTTTATTTTCGACCATGCCTGGAAAAAAAATAGCTGTGACGTTTGTTTTCAAGATATGTACTTAAAAATGTAAAATTTTCAAAAGATAAGTACCGTATTTTTCGGAGTATAAGTCGCTCCGGAGTATAAGTCGCACCGGCCGAAAATGCATAATAAAGAAGGGTTAAAACATATATAAGTCGCACTGGAGTATAAGTCGCATTTTTTAGGGAAATGTATTTGCTAAAACCCAACACTAAGAATAGACATTTGAAAGGCAATTTAGAATAAATAAAGAATAGTGAACAACAGGCTGAATAAGTGTACTTTATATGACGCATAAATAACCAAGTGAGAACGTGCCTGGTATGTTAACGTAACATATTATGGTAAGAGTCAAATAACTATAACATATAGAACATGCTATACGTTTACCAAACAATCTGTCACTCCTAATCGCTAAATCCGATGAAATCTTATACGTCTAGTCTCTTACGTGAATGATCTAAACAATATTATTTGATATTTTACGGTAATGTGTTAATAATTTCACACATAAGTCGCTCCTGAGTATAAGTCGCACCCCCGGCCAAACTATGAAAAAAACTGTGACTAATAGTCCGAAAAATACGGTACTCATATGTTTGGAGAGGGTAATGCGTAGAGCAGGGCTATTCAACTGGTAGCCCGGGGGTCAAATCGGGCCCGGGAATGACACCATACAGGTCCCTAAGTTGATTTGTCCCCAAGTTGATTTCAAAACTTGTGAGACAAACATTTTTGCAGCAAATTCATAAAAACACTTAAGTGCTCCTCTTGTATAGAGCAATTTGGACCACAGCAAACACATTGGCAGATCCTTGCATTGATATTTAACCTTGCTAGCAAAGATACAACACTGTGGTCCAAACTTGTGATTTACATGACTGAGGCGTTACTCAAAGTCCTCTCCTTTTTGGCAGTTACATATTTTTTTGTAATGTGATTTATGTAGCTAAGGTGTAGCCTGTAGCTTGTCTACTTCAGATGCAGTCAGAAACCATTTGTTCAACTTATTTAGTCATACTACAAGCGGTAGAAAATGGATGGATGGATGGATAGTAGTGTTCCCTAAGGTTCCATTTTAGATCCTCTCTTTTTCATCATTTGAGCTTACTTTACAAGTGGCCCACGACTTCATTTAATTTTTTTTTTTTTAAAGTCACATTTTTGCACCAGATTCTTAAAAACAATAGTGCTGTCGTTGAGGATCTTTGACTAGCATATTTGCAGAATGTCCATTAAAACAGTATAGTTCTTTAGTAACTCCAAAAAATCAATTATCTACTGTGGAGGATGCTAGTTCTCAGGGATAATAAATAAGAATAACAGTGAAGAGAGAAGTCTGTCCCTTGTGATATTAGCTAACAAATTAAATTTAATGACTCATTAACATGAACGATGGAATTGGGACATTGCAGTGATTTATATTAGCTTTACATGAAAGTAAAGAAATAGTTATATTTACTTCTCGCTCTGTAAACCAAGGCAGAAAAAGTGGCAGCTTTACAAATGTGCATTTTGTTTGCAGTTAATGCAAGCGTGTGGGTCTTCTCTCTGCACTGACAGACATGATGCTAGCTTGCTAGATGTTCAACTTTTGTGACATAGAGACACACATACACAGACAAGTGGAGTAGTTACTGAGAGTTAAATCAAATTCAGTGATTTACTTAAGTGTGAGAGTAAAAAAAAAAACATTTACATTTAAAGGGACGGCGTGGCGAAGTTGGTAGAGTGGCCGTGCCAGCAATCGGAGGGTTGCTGGTTACTGGGGTTCAATCCCCACCTTCTACCATCCTAGTCACGTCCGTTGTGTCCTTGGGCAAGACACTTCACCCTTGCTCCTGATGGGTGCTGGTTAGCGCCTTGCATGGCAGCTCCCTCCATCAGTGTGTGAATGTGTGTGTGAATGGGTGAATGTGGAAATACTGTCAAAGCGCTTTGAGTACCTTGAAGGTAGAAAAGCGCTATACAAGTATAACCCATTTATCATTATTATCATTAAAATTCCATTTGAAACCTCCGGCTAGGAACTGGGAATTTCTGACTTCCCAGTACAAATCGAATGCACCATTAACATCCAGATGGAAATAATTTGCGCATGCGCGAAGCCCTGCAATTCCCGCCCTGTGAGGGTCTCTGCTTGCGCACCAGCTGACCGGTAGCACCTCTCAACTGCTCTTTGCGTACTTTTACCTCGGAGTCTCCAAGACAAAAAAAGTCTCCAATAACACTGGAAAAAGTCGCTAGATTTATCGCTAGTAGCTGTTTACAATAAAAGCCGCCAAGAGGGTTGGTAAGTCGCCAGATTTAGCGACAAAGTCGCCAAGTGGGCAACACTGCATGCACATATTAATTAGATTATTGGCCTTGTTTACCATGAATTGATAAACGTGGACCCCGACTTAAACAAGTTGAAAAACTTATTCGGGTGTTACCATTTAGTGGTCAATTGTACGGAATATGTACTGTACTGTGCAATCTACTAATAAAAGTTTCAATCAATCAATCAAAGTTCGCTCTCTCCATGTTTCAAGCTTACATGCACTAGTCATTTTAGCTTTGTTTTTCAAAAATGAAGTCAAGAGCATGCTACATGCTAACAGTTGACAGTTACTGTTAAAATTTGGCTGGTGAAATGTAAGCAACATACGTCTACTGTGGCTTTCTACAGCTCTTATATGCATTTGGCATAAAATAAATCGCTGACTCCTACTGTAGTGTCTACAGTTATTTTTACACTACTTTAAACTACAACGCAAAGGCTGCTTTTAAAGAGTGGATTAAATATAATTATCTTTGTTGGTCCTGCGATGAGGTGGCGACTTTCGCAAATGTGTAGTGGGATAGGCTCCAACCCCCCCACAACCATAAGAGGGACAAGCTGTATAAAATTGGATGGATGGATGGACAAACCGACTTTCCACTACGCAGTAAATTACTTGGAATCGAAGGATTATATGTCAGTGACATCTAAATTGTTGTATATTCACATTTAATCCTTAATTTATTAAATAAATACATGTACCTGCTAAATATTTGTAGCAACTTTATTTAGGGTAAGGAGAGGAAGAGAATCATTTGCATGTAATCTACTTCCTCACGGACTAATCAAATATAGACAACGTTTTAAATATTAAAATTAATCTTTATTGTTAAAACATATTTCTGTATGTAGAGTATGTGCTTGGTCGTCATCTCATGTATTACAATTGGCAAAACAGGTCGGCTTTTATTCTATCTATGACTGGGAAATATATCGATTTGATCAACATTTTTGTTTTTTGTTGCAGAGTTGCAAACGATTTAAAAAATCAATGTTTTTGTCCTCTTGCTCCGGCATATTTTTTTTGCCCCCAGGAGGTTCTATAGCCCTTCCCCGCTCCCGTACATCCTTAGGTGAAATCCACAAGCATAGCAAAACATGGCCAATGCTAATGCTAACGAAGGTGAGACGTTTGTTCCAAAGAAAAGAAAAGTGTTGCCAGTGCTTTAGATTTGCTTGAACATGCGTGGAACAAGTGAATGCACGCTGCAGAGTTTCTTTAAAAAAGGCGGCAGCACAACACATTTATTACTGCATCTGAAACAGCATTGAGTCGAGTGGGGGAAATGCAACTCTTTACGAGGCGAACAAGACCGCAACAACAAACTCCACCTAAGAAGCAGCTTACTGTGGGAAAAGCCTTTATAAAAGGTACCATGCCCAGTGTGATAAAAAAGAACAATGCACATTGCGATCACTAAAGCAGTCGCTCTGCACATCCAAACCAAACATCTCGTACGCGTGTGTATATGCTGCAAAAGTATCGTGGAATTATAATACATTTAATCATCAATATAGTGATATATTACATGTGCAACATTGTCTTTAACATCAGTACACACTAACAAGAAGCCCAGGATATTTCAGGAAAAAGCCTGCGTTTGTCCACTTACTAAAACGATATAGTCATCTCAATGTTTTACTTGACTACTTATTCGTATACAATGTACAATACCACATTTTTATTTACAGTAGTATTTTATTTAAAAACAGTAGTTTTTGCACTTTTTGATCTTAAAAATGTGATTGATTTTGATTACTATTTAATGAAAATTGGTATCTTTATTGATTTATTTGCATGCATGATTTATTAGAGATTATTTATTTGCATGCAATGCTATATTTTTATTTTACAAAAGTATTTTTTTCAAGACAGAAGCTTTAAGTTTGCCCTTTATTTATCTCAATGTTGGAGATTATTATTTTTTGCATGTACAATGCTACATTTTTGGTAAGAGAAGTATTGCCTCCCAGAGGAAGCTCTTAATATAGTTCTTTGAAAAGTATTGCATAAAATGTACAATTAATATCTGGTCTAAAAATAACATTATACAAATTAGAATTTTGCTAAGAATAAGATGCAGTGTATGCAGTGTCATTTCAAATGACTAGTTTTTGATCAAATAAAAGCAATACTTGTTTTGAATTACCATTTGTATTCACTGGTTTCTTTAACAAGTAGGTCAAAAAAATGGAAAAAAGCCTAATTCTGTCCATGTACTTATTACAGCCTCTGTTGCAATAATTTGTCTCCTAGTTGGTATTAAAATGCCCCCCTTTCTCCGACTTCGATTTCCTCTCTTGTTAATTCAATGTAGTCAATTGATGACCCGCAGTAAATCCAAAGTCGCAGCAAAGAACTTTGCAGGTCGCGTCAGTATGTTTGTTCTTTTCAGTTTGTGAAAAAAAAAGACTAGATAAAAAGATAAAAAATAAAATCCTTCTGGCAAATTAGCAGCCTGAGTTAAAGTGTTCTAATCTAGACTTTGGCAATACACTGTGATGTCAGCTTTCTAACTCTGCTGTATGCCATGAATTAAAAACTTTCCGTTTTAATTGATTTTCTCTTGCTTATCATGATCACAGTCACAAGCAAGCTGAAGGTTAGATAATCTTCAAAGGGCAATGTTAACTGATTGCCTTATTATACAGCTCTACTATTTCATTTGCGTGTGTGTGAGGCAGTGAATGTGTGGTAGTACTTGAGTCTAAATGAAGTGTTAAATCAGGTCTTATTTCTTTTTTATATGTACTACATTGGGGCAGCACGGTGGAAGAGGGGTTAGTGCGTCTGCCTCACAATACGAAGGTCCTGAGTAGTCGTGAGTTCAATCCCGGCCTCGGGATCTTTCTGTGTGGAGTTTGCATGTTCTCCCCGTGACTGCGTGGGTTCCCTCAAGGGTACTCAGGCTTCCTCCCACCTCCAAAGACATGCACATGGGGATAGGTTGATTGGCAACACTAAATTGGCCCTAGTATGTGAATGTGAGTGTGAATGTTGTCTGTCTATCTGTGTTGGCCCCGCGATGAGGTGGCGACTTGTCCAGGGTGTACCCCGCCTTCCGCCCGATTGTAGCTGAGATAGGCTCCAGCGCCCCCCGCGACCCCGAAGGGAATAAGCGGTAGAAAATGGATGGATGGATGGATACATTGCAATATTTGTCTCATTTTTGAATATTTTGTTGTGACAATCGATTAAGATATTCACCAAGTGGGACAAGGCTGAACAGTGATAACAACAAAATGATGGCAAATCTTGGCACTAATTGTTTTTTCACCACTAAAATCAAGTTGACCAACTTTTAGGACAACTTTTTGAAGCACTTCATCTTGAACTTCTGCCTCATCAATAAACACTTTTCCACATTAGTGAGATTTTGGCCTGCAGCCTGTGGTTTCAGCACACCGAAAGCCCAGTTCTAACTCAGAGGAATTACCCAGGATGTGATGAAGTATTTCCACATTTTGTAGTGGCCGGGAAACGACCATAGTAATGACGCTTGGAGGATCGCTTGTAATGTTCAGTAGAACACACTCAAGGCTACTATATTGGGAAATGAGCGTAAAGGTGACAATATGGGTGTTATTTCATGTTTACAGGGCTCCAATAATGTTTATAAACACATTTAAAAGGTAAACAGTTTTGTTGTGCTTTTACTATGAAAATATTTGATTTATTGATAATAATCCTACTTTGTGGACATTGGTTAGCCACAGTTAGTCATGGAACCAATTGGCCGCAATAAACGAAGGACGACTGTGAATAATAAACCAATGCGACCGGATATTCGGTTTGATAAGTGAGTGATTTGGCTGCGTCAGCAGCAGCCATCCATCCATCCATCCATGTTCTACCGCTTGTCCCTTTTGGGGTCACGGGGGATGCTGGAGCCTATCTCAGCTGCATTCGGGCGGAAGGCGGGGTACACCCGGGACAAGTCGCCCCCTTATCGCAGGGCCAACACAGATAGACAGACAACATTCACACTCACATTCACACACTAGAGCCAATTTAGTCACCTCAATAAATAGGAATCAGCTGTGAATCTTCAGATAAATCAAGTGTAAAAACATAGATTGCGTATCACGCGAAACTAGAAATCAATTGACGTTTTTTTGTCTTTAAAAACAACGCGAGAGCCAGGGCTGCTATGTTAGCTTACGAGACTGAAGACAAGAATGGACTTGGACAAGGACTGGGTGTCCCTCGAGATTAGCAATTGTGTGACAGTTTATCTTTAAAACAAGGCGAGGGCCTGTGAAATGATTATCCCAGATTTCCACAAGACACGTGGCTGCTGTACGGCAACTCCGCAGAACGTCTCCAAGGTTCGCTGTCCATCAACACCCACCGGCGGGCGTCTGCAGGGCTGTTGTATATGGGGGGATAGATCACAGCCTGCA
>NC_084735.1:16727192-16777192 GCF_033978785.1 Entelurus aequoreus | reverse complement strand
CCATTCTTAACATGTACAAGACACATAAGAACTGAAATTACATTTTCGGCACAATCCCACAAAGAGCAGACATACGTTACAGGGGACAAGACGGGACCGCCAACGGAACCGCCAACGGAACCGCCAACGGAACAGGAAAAGGTGACATTGGGAAAGGGGGAAGAGTAAAAAAAATATCAGTCTAAGGCTGGACCCTCAGGAGGGGTCCAGACTGAGTCCGAGGAAAAAAAACTCACATAGCATGGCACACATAAACATGATACATGTAATCACAACAACTCGCAACAGAGGGGGGGGGGGGAGTTGGGACTCTGGAAGCCGGCTGCCGCTATAAAGCACTACTCAGGCCCCACAACCCCGAAGGAATTAAGCAGTGAAGGCGTTGATTTGGGGAGGGGAGTGTGCGTGCATGTATACCCAATTAACTTGGGTGAGATGTTGAAATGTTTTTGTGGACTGGGGCCAATCTCAAAGTTCGACACCAGGTGTTGTTGACAAAAAGGAAGGTCAAAAGCGTCCATCTTTGAGGAGTCCTCGGGGGAGTTCTTCAGAACAGCCTGTTCCAGATTGCATCAAGGCCATTCGAGGTAGTCAAATCGTAGATTAAGATGTTGTTTTTCTTCGAGCAGTCCAAACAATGACTTGCCTGCTCTGTGTCCATGCTGGATCTCTCAAATTCAATTTAATTATTCCTTCTCAGCAAACTTCTCCAAGATGAGATCCATTTTGCGATTCAACTCAGAAATCGCTCCAGTCTGTGTTCCCACAGCCCGACCCAATCCTTCCATTGCGTTGAACAGCCGTTGGGCCCCTTGAGTGGCTGCCATCGTCTTCCCAATTTGACGATACAGCAGAGCAATGCCCAGCCCAATCAGCAGGTGCCCCGCGATCACGGTTCCAAATAGGTAGATGTCTCCTACGTCCTCGATGGAAAGGACTGAGAGGCACATGAGTCTCCATTTATCCCAGGAATCTCTCAGGTACCCCGCAGCAATGGTTCCATCAGGGCAGCCAGGCTCCCCCGCACCCCTTTTCCTTGTCGAAAAGACTGTGTCAATTGCGTCGAGAGTCCAGCTGATCATATTCATATTTGATGTTTAGATTTGAGGACAGGGCAAGAAAAGAGGCTTCAAAAAAGTTCAGACAAAGACAAGGACACAGAAAGCAAGCATGCAACATGATGAAATAGCAAATATTCTAAGGTGAATGCTTGGAATTCCATAACAGCAGCTGCAGCCGCTGTTGTATAACGGGCAAATGAATACCCTATTGTGTCATATTCATGTTTTGGGTCATAAGTAGCACAATAATAACACAAACGCACAGACACTCAATTTCATCTCAGTACAGAAATGTAGTCTTCAAACTACATTAGACTCGTTGAATTGTGTCGATTGGCAAGTAAGTAAAACCAGACCTATATAGTAAGACCAAAAATATTTGCCATCATTCTGTTTTTGTGTCATCATGTTTGTTCCATGAATAAAATTTAAAAAATCCTGACTCGGCTTTCAGAATTTTAGGTGATTTTAGGCCCAATGTGTTGATATACTACAATCAAACCTGTCAATTGCTACCACTTAAGAGAAACAGGCAAAAGTTTCTAACATAGACAGATAGCAGCGATACATGAGCCAATTGGAATTTGCAATCATTGCCATCTTCCAGCCAACATATTTATGTGTTTTATCCAGCATGTGTAATGTCAATCAAACAACAGTGTATTCGCTCCGAAATTCATCGCTTGGTTTGCATCACAAAGGAACTAATTAGCAATCTTTAACATGTTGTTAAAGAAGTCTTATTGGTAGACCGGAACTAGAAATATAAATAATATTTTAGTGGAGAGCACAAGTGTTCTGCTAAGTTGTAATTAAAGAGTTCTGTGTAGCTGCTACGACAAGAGTAGATAGCTGCTGCTTGCTTATTCGTTTACATTTCAGCGAGAGTACTCGTTGGCTGCAACATATGCTAAAGTTCGTAGTAGGTACTAGCAAGTAGTAGTAGGAAGCAAACATAATCGTTAAATGCTGCGGCGGTAGGATTTGAATGTGGGGCGTGTCTGCCAAAGCTGCTCAACAACCAACATCGATAAGAAAAATTCAACATTATAGAAGAGAGCACAAACAATTTATATTGTAGGAAGTTTTGATATTAGTCAGATGCTCAAGTATTTTCCATGCTTTTTTTGTGTTCATTATGGCCAAAAATGTCTGAATTAGAAAGTTGCGATGTTTGAATTTTATTTAATAACATTGAATTGTGATTTTATGAATTTGTTATCAATGTTTTAAGTGTTACTTGTAACTCTAACCTCAAAAAGCACAGGATTTGGATGTTTTACTCGTTAATACCGCACAGGCTTCAGAGCTCATTGTCAAATTACTCTACTATTTTGATTAATTATAATTCAACAACTGCAAAATGACACTGATTGGCCAAATTGTGCAGGGGCATTGTACACGGCCGCACGTAATTTGGGGGGATTGGTTCACTCCCAACATGAAACATCCCAAAATCCTGGAGGGACTGATAAGTGGTCGCTATACAGAGTAAAACAACTTCAAAATCAAAGGCCGTTGGCTGCAAAAAAGAGGTGGGTGCTGTAGACCAGGTTTATAACACTACTTTTGTTGCTGGTAAAAAGGGTACATTTTTGTGGCCGATATCAGCAGTTGGCCGCGAACACAAGTTTTAATTTTATCAAAAAACTGTTGAGTCGCACGTGTGATGTACAAGTTTTTTAAAAAAGAAAGAAAACTGACTAAAGTAAGATAAACTTTTTTTCTAAAGTGAAATATAAATGCAAACAAAAAAGTAGGGGTGTCTCGATACAACTTTTTCACTTCCGATACGATACCGATATTGGAGCCTTGAGTGTTTGCTGATACCAATATTAATCCGATACAATTTGAGCAGAAATTATACTACATTATTTTATTATTTTGTAGTGTGGAATGTTACAAAAGATTTGATCAACTGAAATCACTCAGAAAACAATGGTAGGTATGAAAACCCTGTAGTTTTATGGTTTAGAAGTGGAGTGTTTGTTTGTGCTTTGGCGAAACCGAAGAATCATAATAGATAGAAAGATACTTTACTGATCCCGAGGGAAATTCAAGGCATCCAGTAGCAGTATACGCGACATGCAGGAGGACACTTTTATACCTGCTGGATGACTTAAGGGGCTGTCAGGAGTGAAAGAGTGGAAGTGGCTTGACCTCAAGATGCAGCAAACAACAGGCAGATGGTGAATAAAATAATATGATTCATTAAACAAAAGAAACACACTCACAAGGGAGTGGGAAAACAGAGCAAAGGAGGGCGAGTGCTAAAATAAATGCACAGGTCACGGAACTTCCCTTGATGAATATTAGGCATAGCAATATGCAGGACGAATGACAATGAACGACGCTGTCTGGACTGAATAGAATACTGATTGGCAAACCTGGAGCAGGTGTACTTGGTTAGGCTTGGGCTGATTACTAATTTTGCTCGACGATATATTGACCTACAAATTATTGCCGACAAACAATATTATTGCCATTATTTTTTTTGAGACCAAATTAACCACGGATGTAATGACAATAATAATGAAAATATACCATTTGAAATGCAATGTTAACTTGTATTTCTTGTAAATTTGAATATAATTTGAATACAATATTTTTATACTTAATTGTTATAATTTTAAATAACAAGTGAAAAAAACAAACACATAATAAAAATAAAATATACTGTCTGTAAGCAAAATCTTGCACTTGATTATAAAATCACAATCAAAATAAAAAACATAGTTTCTGTCTCTGTTAAGGAGGGGGTTTGGGACCCTCAAATATACACAACTAACAAAAAAATAGGGCTAAATAAAGTAATGTTGACCAAAATGATCAGGGTTATCATTATTATCATGGTATTGCTCAAAAATTACTTATAACCAGTGTTGGGTTAGTTACTGAAAACCAGTAACTAGTTACAATTACTAGTTACTTTATTTCAAAAGTAACTCAGTTACTAACTAAGTTACTTACACCAAAAAGTAATGCGTTACTGTGAAAAGTAACTATTTAGTTACTTCTTTTCCCCCCCCTTTTTTTAAGGCTCCCATTAATGCCCTTTTAGCCTTCATTTCAGTACTGTTATTGTACTGGAGAATAATACAATCTGTTGATCAACTTGACATGCATTTGCATCACTGAACTCAGAAAGCAATGTGGTCTACATACAACACACAAAGACAAAGATATGTTTCAAAGGGCCAATTTATTTCAGGCCAGAAAAAATTGACAAAACTATTTTAAATAGCTGCAACATAATGGCACTTTAACTGTGACTCTAAGTAGATAGGATCTTTGATCCAAGACACAACTTACATTTAACTAAAATGTTATTTTCTTTGTGCTCGACAAAAGAAAAGTATTGAGAATGTCTCCATGTTAAAAAACTCAACTTCTGGCTTCGCCATGATGTCTTGTTAGTTGTTATGAGAGTAGCGTATGTGTGTGTGTGTGTGTGGCCCTTTAAGATATGACAGCATGAGAGGTGAGTGACGTCAGTGAGTGAGTGGGCGAGAGAGGTGAGGGAGCGGCGACAGTGAGTGCGTGTAGGTGCTCTAGCTTGGTGGATGGCTGCGTGCAATAAAGTCACAAAGTTTCAACAAACCGCCGGGCTCGTCATTCACCCTCAGCTGTAAAGACCCTCTTCCAGGTAAAGTGAAGGTTGTTAGACATGAGGCGTGCGGGGAGGCGTGCTTTCTGTGGGTGGGGGAAAGCACGCCTCTTCTTTTCCACCGGAGCGCTCCAATAAAACACACTCAGATCTTCAGTTTCTAGCCGATACTACATAACAATAACGTAAAATAACGCAGTAACGCATCATGCAGTAACGGTAACTGAGTTACTGTATATAAAAAAATAACGCGTTAGATTACTACTTACCGCCGAAACTAACGGCGTTACAGTAACGCGTTACTTAGTAACGCGTTAGTCCCAACACTGCTTATAACACACTTTAAATTTTATTAAACAAGTTGTATTTTTTTAATAACTAAAATAAATAGACTTAGTATACTTTCTTGGCAAAGGAAACATCAAATATTGTTCCGGCTTCATAAGAGCCACAGTATTTGTAGTTGTGTGTTCAACTATGTTTATCTTCTTCCATTTTAAATTGGAAAGAGTGATCAGTTGTTTCACTTCCGGTTTGTGTGACGTCATGTGAGTTTACTTCCTGTTGAAGGGACGTTTGTTTGCTTCAACTCGAAACTGTCGAGTTTATTGATAACTTCGTGCAAAAACAGCACATCCTTTGTTTAATGAGACTCAGTTGTTTAAGCAGTCATTTGTTTGTAGAAGTTTAGATTGGGTAATTATGTTTCATAATGGGGAAAGACGTTAATGTCTATTGCAGGGATCACCAACGCGGTACCCGCGGGCACCAGGTAGCCCGTAAGGACCAGATGAGTCGCCCGCTGGCCTGTTCTAAAAATAGCTCAAATAGCAGCACTTACCAGTGAGCTGGCATTTACAGAGAAAAAAAGTGCTGCACTTTCCCTTTGTGCAGATGGTGCTGAAAGACAATGCTTTTGCATCTGAGGCTTTTGACAAAGTTGCAGAAAAGTACTCTCAGGTCATAAGAGTTTGAGAACAGGTTTTGCGACCTGGATCAGCTTGAGCCATGTGTGTCGTTCATTTCGAATCCTTTCATGAACATGGACATATCATGCATTGCTGAGCAGTTAAGTGCAACATTCAGCCTGGATGCTGAACAGGTGGAGATTGAAATTGTAACACTGCAAAATGACCTCCACCTCAAAGCCCATCAGGCTGCACCAAACTTTTGGTGCCTTGTTGACACAGAAAAGTACAGTGGTGTATGCACAGCAGCTATGAAGGTTGCAAGCCTGTTTGGTTCAACTTATCTTTGTGAATCAGCCTTTTCTGACATGAACTTCATCAAGAACAAACACAGAACACGCCTCACTGATGCACATCTGCAAGACTCACTCAGAGTTGCAGTGTCAAGTTACACACCAGAGTACAACACACTAGTTAACAGCATGCAATGCCAGGCTTCCCACTAACTGACAAGGAAACAGATAACAGATTTCAAAGTGTGACATGATTTACTCAAACATTTGAGAGTTGACTTTTGTATTTTACATGAGTTATTATTTGTACAAACATGTTGCAAAGTAATTCACGATTTGTTAAAAAATGTTAGTGGCTAGCTAGTTAAAATGGGATATTGTGATTTCACAAGACTGTCTTAGAAGTGATCATTTGAAAATGTTCAATTTGAAAAATGTGCACTTAGAGAAAATATAAAAATAAAGTGTTGCATATTGATATTTATCTGTTTCTATATATATTTATTGTGAAAAATCAGTAAGATGATCAGTGTTTCCACAAAGATAAATATCATTTAATTTACATTTGAGCATTTAAGCTAGTTAGCAAGCTAGCGCCCATCAGTTTGTCCGTATCAAATTATGAATAACGGTTCTTTGATCATTTTAATTCATTACGGTAATTAAGTTAAAGTTAAAGTACCAATGATTGTCACACACACACGAGGTGTGGCGAAATTATTCTCTGCATTTGACCCATCACCCTTGATCACCCCCTGGGAGGTGAGGGGAGCAGTGAGCAGCAATTACAACCCTTGATGCTGAGTGCCAAGCAGGGAGGTATACTAACCGTCGTGAATTTTAAAGCAGTTATCATTATTACCCTTTATTTGTAGTACAAACCCCGTTTCCATATGAGTTGGGAAATTGTGTTAGATGTAAATAAAAACGGAATAAAATGTTTTGAAAATAATTTTCAACCCATATTCAGTTGAATATGCTACAAAGACTACATATTTGATGTTCAAACTGATAAACTTTTTTTTTTTTTGAAAATAATCATTAACTTTAGAATTTGATGCCAGCAACACGTGACAAAGAACTTGGGAAAGGTGGCAATAAATACTGATAAAGTTGAGGAATGCTCATCAAACACTTATTTGGAACATCCCACAGGTGAACAGGCAATTTGGGAACAGGTGGGTGCCATGATTGGGTATAAAAGTAGATTCCATGAAATGCTCAGTCATTCACAAACAAGGATGGGGCCAGGGTCACCACTTTGTCAACAAATGCGTGAGCAAATTGTTGAAGACTTTAAGAAAAACCTTTCTCAACCAGCTATTGCAAGGAATTTAGAGATTTCACCATCTACGGTCCGTAATATCATCAAAGGCTTCAGAGAATCTGGAGAAATCACTGCATGTAAGCAGCTAAGCCCGTGACCTTCGATCCCTCAGGCGGTACTGCATCAACAAGCGACATCAGTGTGTAAAGGATATCACCACATGGGCTCAGGAACACTTCAGAAACCCACTGTCAGTAACTACAGTTGGTCGCTACATCTGTAAGTGCAAGTTAAAACTCTCCTATGCAAGGCGAAAACCATTTACCAACAACACCCAGAAACGCCGTCGGCTTCGCTGGGCCTGAGCTCATCTAAGATGGACTGATACAAAGTGGAAAAGTGTTCTGTGGTCTGACGAGTCCACATTTCAAATTGTTTTTGGAAACTGTGGACGTTGTGTCCTCCGGACCAAAGAGGAAAAAAACCATCCGGATTGTTATAGGCGCAAAGTTGAAAAGCCAGCATCTATGATGGTATGGGGGTGTATTAGTGCCTAAGACATGGGTAACTGACACATCTGTGAAGGCGCCATTAATGCTGAATGGTACATACAGGTTTTGGAGCAACATATGTTGCCATTCAAGCAACGTTACCATGAACGCCCCTGCTTATTTAATTGAAAACATTTTGAGGAACAGCACCCGATAGATTCAAGGATGGAAATTGTCTGAATCCCAGTCCGGAGTAAAGCTTGTTAGCTTGTTTACGGTTACTCATTTCCTCTATTTTAATATTTAACATTTCAAATCCATTTAAATTCTAAATACAAATATGGGAAATTGGAGGATTCCCAAAGATGTTAAGTTATTCACTTATAATCCCACTTTCACCACTTATCCAGCCTAACACTTCCCTACTCGATCTTGCTCTTTTACTCATCTCCTGACTGCGGTGAAGACTTTAATTACAAGTCTCAACGATTGTTAATCATTAGGAAACCCACAATCAATTATTGTGTGGGCCTCATCTAGCCGCAGCAATACTATTGTGACCTCAGGTGCAACTTTGTACCCTGGAGGCACTTCTGTGCCAAATGGATTTCATTAGCATGCAACAGGACATCGCTAACGACTGCTAATGGTCTTGCATACTCATTATTATGGTGATCACGGCCCAACGTTGTGCATTTCAGATTGTATTCTCGACCTCTCCTTCGTGTCTAAAAGCCCATTTCTTATTTGAGTCAACTGTAAATTGCCCTCTGTTAATAAAGTGTTGCACATTTCCCCAGTAATTGAAACGCTGCATCGAATCATGTTTTTCCAAAGAAACTTCAATGCCTAATGTGTAAATAGTGGTAATTTTGGAACAGATGTTAACGTGTATGCCTCAAAGTTTGGCGATAAAGAAATTCTACATTATGAAATTAACAAAATTAATTATGGGTGAGCGTCAATATTCATTAAAGGAGCTGCCAAATAAAATACCACTGTTTAAGTTTAGTACTGGCAGCAGTTTCCTGCATGTTAGTTGACAGAACGAAAAATAATTATTATTTGCACATTTACTTGTGACTTTCGCCACCAGAGACAAGGGCAATAGATTTTAGAACCTATGGCTATGGTTTTTTGACATAATTTTCAAACAGTTGTACATGTATTTGTAAAAAATATTCAGCTGAGAAATCTAGAAATCGGACCGACGTCAAAGATTTAAAGGTAAGTGTTACGTTTTTCTTTGTTTTTATTGATTTTGACTTTAAATGATTAAAATATTTTTTTAAATATGTATTTTTTATCTTTAATAGGTGTACATTATAAAAATGTACACCCAAAAGGGACTCAACACCTTGTTTGAGCTATGCAAATGTTTGTTTAATTAACATTAGGCTTTTTTATACACTACAACACAAAATGAATACAAACAGACATAGACAAACATGCACACACACACAGATGCAAAACATTTGCCACCTGGACTCTAATCCAGTCCTTTAACACGCTCTCTTTTACAGTAAATCATGGTTTTTTTTATTAGGTTTGCCCTATTAATTTTGCCTCTGATTCTCACTATGTCTCGTCACTGGTTTAGTCAGTCTAGGCCAGTGGTCGGCAACCCACGGCTCTTTAGCGCCGCCCTAGTGGCTACCTGGAGCTTTTTCAAAAATGTATGAAAATGAAAAAAGATGGGGGAAAAAATATATGTTTTGTTTTAGAATGTTTTTTGTGGGAGAAAAACCATGATACAAACCATCCTAATTGTTAGAAAGCCCACTGTTGAATACGTTTATGTTTCACTAATGACAGTATTTGGCAAGCGCCGTTTTGTCCTACTAATTTCGGCGGTGCTTGAACTCACTGTAGTTGTGTGCACTGTGACACAACAGTTTGTTTTGCATGTATAACTTTCTCTGACGCTGCCACAGAAAGACATGTTTTATGCCACTCCTTTGTCGACTTATTTTGTCTACCAAATGTTTTATGCTGTGCATGAATGCACAAAGGTGAGCTATGTTGATGGTATTGACTTGTGTGGAATGCTAATCAGGCATATTAGGTCAGTGCATGGCTGCAAGTTAATCAATATTAACAAGCTACTTAGGCTAGTTGTATGTACGTATTGCATCATTATGCCTCGTTTTATATTTGAGCTCATTCAATTTCCTTTACTTATGTCGTCTGTGTATTAAATATATATTACATAACAAAAAAATAACAAAAAACAAGATGGCGGCGCTTCACGGCGGCAGCTTCTTGCATGCGCTCTTGGAAGTGTAGACCGATTTGGCAAAAATACCCGTCAATTCAGTCAATTTCATGGCTGGCTCACAGCGTGTTCACTCCGTGATCACTTACGACGACTTACGATTCTGGATGTGGAGAGATCGGGCCATTTTGGGCTGAAAGATGCGTGTACGGTGGACCTACTCGCTAGCTTGGGAATTCTTCGCGAGCTACATACAGCAGTGGCCTTTGAAGCAGCGGCGTCCACTACCAGCGGAGACCGTCAACGAAAGAGACGTAAGCGGTGTGCTCGGAAGCAGAAGCGGGGATGTTGGGCGGGGCTAACAACAAAGCTAAAGGCGTTGATGTTAGCGGGGCTAACGAAAAAGCTAAAAGCTAATCCTCAAAGAAGCGCTAATAAGGAGTCTGTTAAGCTAGAACTAGCCAGTGCCAGGCTGGATAATCCCTGCACACATAGCAATTGTCTTAGAATAATATACAACTCACATAATGTTTTTTCTGCGTCAGAGGTGGACATGCATTTTACTGAGGTGGCAAACAATCTAAAAATTCCTGTCATATCAATTCCTAGATATGGTCGAAATTATTTAAAGTGCACTACGCATAATAAATGTAACATTATTAATATTGCTACTACGGATACTTTCAACAAAAACTCCTCAAAACAGCCCACTACCTATAATATGGGCTTTTTAAACATAAGATCATTGTCTTCCAAAACGTTATTAGTTTATGAAGTCATTAGAGACAACAATCTTGATGTCGTTGGTCTAGCCGAGACCTGGCTCAAACCAGACGAATGTTTTGCGCTGGGTGAGGCGTCTCCTCCTGGCTATACGGGAACGCATATTGCCCGTCCCATTAAAAGAGGTAGGGGTGTTGCACTAATATACAACAAAAACTTTAGCCTTACCTCGGACCTAAATAATAAATATAACTCGTTTGAGGTGCTTACTGTGAGGTTTGTCACACCGCTGCCTCTGCACCTGGCTGTCATCTACCGCCCCCCAGGGCCCTATTCGGACTTTATCAATGAATTTTCAGAGTTCGTTGCTGATCTAGTGACGCACGCCTACAATATAATCATAATGGGAGACTTTAACATCCATATGAATACCCCATCGGACCCTCCATGCGTGGCGCTCCAGTCTATAATTGATAGCTGTGGTCTTACACAAATAATAAATGAACCCACGCATCGCAACGGTAATACGATAGATCTAGTGCTTGTCAGGGGTGTCACCACCTCCAAAGTTACGATACTCACGTACGCTAAAGTAATGTCCGATCATTACCTTATAAAATTCCAAGTTCTGACTCATTGTCAACAAACTTATAATAATAATAATAACTACTATAGCAGCCGCAACATTAATGCTGCCACAACGACGACTCTTACTGACCTACTGCCTTTGGTAATGGCACCATTCCCAAATTATGTGGGCTCTATTGATAATCTCACTAACAACTTTAACGACGCCCTGCGCGACACCATTGATAGTGTAGCACCGCTAAAGCTAAAAGGGCCCCTAAAAGGCGTACCCCATGGTTTACAGAAGAAACTAAAGCCCAGAAATTATCATGTAGAAAGCTGGAACGCAAATGGCGTGCGACTAAACTTGAGGTTTTCCATCAAGCATGGAGTGATAGTTTAATAACTTATAAACGCATGCTTACCTCAGCTAAAGCTAAATATTACTCAAATCTCATCCACCTCAACAAAATTGATCCTAAATTTTTGTTTAGTACAGTAGCATCGCTAACCCAACAAGGGACTCCTCCCAGTAGCTCCACCCACTCAGCAGATGACTTTATGATTTTCTTTAATAAGAAAATTGAAGTCATTAGAAAAGAGATTAAAGACAATGCATCTCAGCTACAACTGGGTTCTATTAACACAAATACGACTGTATATATGACGGACACTGCCCTCCAAAATAGTTTCTCTCTCTTTGATGAAATAACATTGGAGGAATTGTTAAAATGTGTAAATGGGACAAAACAAACAACATGTTTACCTGACCCAATTCCTGGGAAACTTATCAAGGAGCTTTTTGTATTATTAGGTCCATCAGTGTTAAATATTATAAACTTATCACTTTCCTCTGGTACTGTTCCCCTAGCATTCAAAAAAGCGGTTATTCATCCTCTACTCAAAAGACCTAACCTCGATCCTGACCTCATGGTAAACTACCGGCCGGTGTCCCACCTTCCGTTTATCTCAAAAATCCTCGAAAAAATTGTCGCACAGCAGCTAAATGAACACTTAGCGTCTAACAATCTCTGTGAACCTTTTCAATCCGGTTTCAGGGCAAATCACTCTACGGAGACAGCCCTCGCAAAAATGACTAATGATCTATTGCTAACGATGGATTCTGATGCGTCATGTATGTTGCTGCTTCTTGATCTTAGCGCCGCTTTCGATACTGTTGATCATAATATTTTATTAGAGCGTATCAAAACGTGTATTGGGATGTCAGACTTAGCCTTGTCTTGGTTTAACTCTTATCTTACTGACAGGATGCAGTGTGTCTCCCATAACAATGTGACCTCGGACTATGTTAAGGTAACGTGCGGAGTTCCCCAGGGTTCGGTTCTTGGCCCTGCACTCTTTAGTATTTACATGCTGCCGCTAGGTGACATCATACGCAAATACGGTGTTAGCTTTAACTGTTATGCTGATGACACCCAACTCTACATGCCCCTAAAGCTGACCAACACGCCGGATTGTAGTCAGCTGGAGGCGTGTCTTAATGAAATTAAACAATGGATGTCCGCTAACTTTTTGCAACTCAACGCTAAGAAAACGGAAATGCTGATTATCGGTCCTGCTCAACACCGACATCTATTTAATAATACCACCTTAACATTTGACAACCAAACAATTAAACAAGGCGACTCGGTAAAGAATCTGGGTATTATCTTCGACCCAACTCTCTCGTTTGAGTCACACATTAAGAGTGTTACTAAAACGGCCTTCTTTCATCTCCGTAATATCGCTAAAATTCGTTCCATTTTGTCCACAAACGATGCTGAGATCATTATCCATGCATTCGTTACATCTCGTCTCGATTACTGTAACGTTTTATTTTCGGGCCTCCCTATGTCTAGCATTAAAAGATTACAGTTGGTACAAAATGCGGCTGCTAGACTTTTGACAAAAACAAGAAAGTTTGATCATATTACGCCTATACTGGCTCACCTGCACTGGCTTCCTGTGCACCTAAGATGCGACTTTAAGGTTTTACTACTTACGTATAAAATACTACACGGTCAAGCTCCTGCCTATCTTGCCGATTGTATTGTACCATATGTCCCGGCAAGATATCTGCGTTCAAAGAACTCCGGCTTATTAGTGATTCCCAGAGCCCAAAAAAAGTCTGCGGGCTATAGAGCGTTTTCTATTCGGGATCCAATACTATGGAATGCCCTCCCGGTAAAAGTTAGAGATGCTACCTCAGTAGAAGCATTTAAGTCTCATCTTAAAACTCATTTGTATACTCTAGCCTTTAAATAGACTCCCTTTTTAGACCAGTTGATCTGCCGTTTCTTTTCTTTTCTTTTCTTTTCTACTCTGCTCCCAACCCGGGGTGGACCGCAAGCCTGTTCATCGGATGGGGACATCTCTACGCTGCTGACCCGTCTCCGCTCGGGATGGTTCCTGCGGCCCCACCATGGACTGGACTTTCGCTGATGTGTTGGACTTTCACAATATTATGTCAGACCCACTCGACATCCATTGCTTTCGGTCTCCCCTAGAGGGGGGGAGGGGGTTACCCACATATGCGGTCCTCTCCAAGGTTTCTCATAGTCATTCACATTGACGTCCCACTGGGGTGAGTTTTCCTTGCCCGTATGTGGGCTCTGTACCGAGGATGTCGTTGTGGCTTGTACAGCCCTTTGAGACACTTGTGATTTAGGGCTATATAAATAAACATTGATTGATTGATTGATTGATATTGGCATGTCTCATGACACATTATATATATGTAATATTGGCTGCATTTCTGAAACGTTACCCAGCTTGCCAAAGATGGTAATAAATCCATTAGAAGAAGACAGCCACTCTAAGCCAGTAATTTCCAGGAGTTATCTCACCCTCTGAGAAGCCTCCATTTTACTAATGTTTATCAATGTTTTTAAAAAGTGTAGAATATTAACATTTTAACATTTCTGTCATTGAAGATTTACGTCAGCCTGCGACACATTGTCATTTTTAAAGTGGCTATTATAGCTAATATAGACATTGTGTGTTGCCTTCATTATAAGACTTATATAATGTGTGCGCTTGGGGGTGCGAAAACCAGGAAACACTGTGTAGAGAAGGACAAAAAAAAACACAGTCGCAGTCTGCAAACGCCTTCTTTTCTATGCTGACTTGGCAACACTGCTGCTAGCAGCTCGGAATACTTGTGGAGAGAGAAACCTGCCAGGGCTTTGAAGCTAAACTTGCCCCTTTACTAAACATGTTTAAAGTGGTCCCCACCTTGTCAAAACCTCCAACATTTTTGGTCTAACGATTACATTTTTTAAGTTATTAACATGTCAAAGTTGTATGTTAATAACGTGTAATTAACGTGTTATTAACCATGACTAGACCCTGACTGTCAAAATCTCCCCAAACGTGTCCTATTCGTGCTATTTTGTGCTGCAAAAATATTTGGTCCAACTATTATCATTTTTAAATTGTTAACATTTTGTTATTTACCTGTGTAAAGTTGGCTCCCTACCTTGTCCAAATCTCTCCAAACTTGTCCCAATTGTTTGTGCTTTTACAAATTTTAAGTTATTAAAGTTTTATGGTAATATTGTGTAATTAATGTTTTATTAATCATAACTAGACCCCAACAATGTCAAAATCTCCTCAAACTTGTCCCATTTGTTTGTGCTTGTCTTGGCCTCAAAATATTTTGGTCTAACTATCATAATTTTTAAGTTATAACATTTTTTGGAGCTGGTAAGAAATCATAACTCGTTAATAACTTGAAAACTATAAGAGTTAAACCAACCTTTTTTCCCAGCACAGACAAGCACACATGAAGCACAAACGATTGGGAATGGTATGTGGAAAATGGGACACTTTTAGGGAGAGTTTGACATGGTTGGAAGGTTGGTTATGAATATCAACACTTAAATACCATAAAAAAACGTAAAACTTTATTAACCTAAATACATATATTAACGTTGTTCCCCTATGGGAAACTGGATAACACATGGCACACTGACAAAGTTTAACAATATGTTACTATAACAATCTACAAGGTCAATAGAGTTTGCTTTTCTTTCTTCCCCTCTACTTATTTGCTTTATTTTGTATTTTAAGTTATCATTAGATATATTTATTGTTACATTTGAAACAATTGTATTGTTGATAATGGAAGTAATTATCAATAATACTATTTCTATTGGTATTTGTATTGTTCCATCTGTAGTGTAATAATGTTCATTGTCATTTCTGTGTTGATATTTATTTCACAAACTGCTTCTTTGCTATCCCTTTCTTATCATTTTTGTACATATCATATTTGCTGATGCTTTTCTGTTGTTGTTGTTATTATTGTGTTTGTTGTTGTGTCTCTGTCTTGTCCCCTTCTTGTCCCCGCAATTTCCCCCTCAGTCTTCCTTTTTTTCTCTTTGTATCCCCTCCTTCGCCAAATAATAATATAAATACATTCAATAAGGTCAAATACAAATAAGGCAAAAAGAGAAGTATCCTACACTTCTCTTTCGTAAACTAAATATGTACAGACAATATGGGCATCTACATCAACAATATGATTTGCTTGAGAAGCTGAACAGGACAAAAAAAACAACCAAAAAACAAATATACCTAAATACCGTAAAAGCACAAACAAAAATGTTTAAAACATAAACAAGCACAAACAAAGCACAAATTATTGGGACAAGTGTGAGGAGATTTAGATTAGGTGGAGGTGCCAAATTCACACAGGTGAACCACAAAACATTAGTGACTTAAAAACAATAACAGATAAACCAAACAATTTTGCAGTACAAAATAAACTTTTATTAACTCGTTATTATCGTGTGAACTTTGACATCCCTAAATGTGACATGACATATCTGCTTTTGCAAAAACACACAAGTAACAATGACGTTTACAATCCTACAACACAGAGACCGATTTTTAATATAAATTCCTATTCTATTACCATTTATTTAACCAGGTAGATTCCCTACTAGAATAGGAACCTCTTTTTCAAAGGAGTCAAACAATTAAAAACAAGTGCAAGTGAATGAGGCAACATCTTGTGCTTTCAGATTGCTTTTTAAAAGCATTCAAGGATATCAACTCAGTTAATGCCCAGTCTCGTTGCAACAAATTACAAGCATAAGGTGCAGAAAACATTAAAGCCATTTGACCCAGTTCTGTAAGACTATATGGAACAGAACAGCTTTCATTTGAACAGAAAGGATAAGAGTACCCTTTGGGTCAACCATTGTAGGTTAACAATAGCGGTTGACTATGTATGTAGACTTAAGTGGTCACTTTTTAGTTAGAAAGCATTGGACCGGGACTTGATGAGTTAGTCAACTTCGAAGGGTTTCACTGTATTTAAGAAGAAAATACAACTTTTACATACCTGAAGATCATATATTTGGAAGGTTCCATTTTCCATCAGGCTGATTCGACTGTCGCTGGTTAGAATCCTCTGGCCGTCCTTCTCCCATTGGATACTGGGAATTGGGTTGCCCATGATGTGGCAATGTAACTGTGCGGTTGAACCCGGTGCAAAAGTATGATTCGCTGGTCCTTGGCGAATAATTGGGGGAACATGATCAGAAGGTGCTGTAGGGGGAGAAACATGGAGAGTTGGTCTGTAGTTACGTACGTATACAGTAGTACTTGTGGGTTACGAGAACTAGCATACAATTTTTTTGGGATACGATCTGTCTCTTGGCTAATTGTTATGCTTTAGGTTTCGAATGTCAAAGGAAATTCCGTTAACACCCGACCAAAACATCCGATGTTGCAAGCAATACCTTATAGCTAGATATCAACATAACTTTGTTTTTCCACCCATTGGAATGAAATTGAGTGTGAAGGACAGTGCTGAGAAGAAGAGGTGGATTATATCTGTTGAATTAATGAAATAATTCATCAAACACATGACCGAGATGAGGTGAATCAGTTTGAGTGTATCACTGCTCGGCTGCACCATATTGGTGCAAAATTAGTTGATAACACAAGCCAAGGAAATTAAAATAATATAAATATATGAAAATATGTATAAGTTGCTGATGGTGTGTTTGACGGAGAACCAACATCAATATTTTAATTAGTGTAGTTACCAAAATGCAAAAGGAACAGTTTTTTTTCTTATGCTGTCACAGGCATTTGAGTGACAGACATGTACACCAATCAGAATTGCTGAGGCTCGTGCCCTTTGCCTCCTGGCCAATCAAAAGTTTTTAGGGGAAACAACTAGTTTGTTTGCGCTGCAATGGAGGCAGCCAGTATGCTAATAACACCAATTGCTCCTTGGAAATAGTTTTGACGTTGACAAGGCCTGGGCCGATTGTTAATAAGTCAATCAATGGAACGATAAATGAAAATGAAGTTGAAATACTTTGCTGGCATCAATAAATTGCCATGTCTGTTTGTGTTTGTTCCCTTCATCTCAAGCTTTAAACAGGGAGAAAGGCAAAGGCGGGGTACAAACTGGACAAGTCGCCGCTGAGTGCCTTATTTAACAGTAGAATTAACGCAGTGAGCCATCTTTAAAGTTATTGTCAATCTATGTCTCGGTGGGCGGTGAGCAGGAGGTCACTTGTAATTTACACACATAGGAAGTGTGTGTGTAAATCGAGTGTTGTTGGTGCTTTTTGAATTATTTTATAGGCTGAATAGTGGAGCTTCCATTGGCTAAGCTGTAAGCAGACTTTTATTTATGTTTATGTAATATTTAGAATAAATAAAAAATAAAAAATCCATCCGTCGTCATGTATTTCATAATGATTGTGAAATGTAGGCAAAATTCCAAAAAAAGTGCAGTTCCCCTTTAAGAGGAAACAATATAATTACTAAGCCAAATGTCCCATTGTGGTAATATTTCACATTCAACCCGGATGGGCAATATGAGCCCATCAACACAGACAAACGAGCGAGAATGTTGTGGTGACAACAACAGCAAAAAAAGACAACCTGACCTAGTTTTTCCAACTGGAAAAACAAATGCACTTTAAGATGTTCAATATTTATGAAAGTAAAATGTTTGCTTACAGAGATGAGTCTGAGTCTATTTTATTTTTTTGTTTGTTTATAGGTTATTTCTTCAGTTTAAGAGAAACATGCCATAGCATTAGCATTTATATGTATAAAATTAAAAAATCACAAAATTAATCGCAATCACAATTTTGGAGAGAAAAATCGCAAATAGTTTTTTCTCAAAATTGTGCATCCCTAGTTAATGCTGTACATTATAATTAATGTAAATTCCAGACTATAAACCGCTACTTTTTTCTTTCCCCAGATTTCCACTGAATGTGAAACGGCCGCGGGACGGCTTCACCGCGGGAGGGCGCCGCCCTCTGCCGACACTTTGAACACTGCAGGTTATAAGACGATGCAGCTAATTTATAGATTTTTCTCCGATAACCGCTATAATAAAAATAGTTTAAAAAAAAGAACTGACTAGCAAATACACTGAGAAAGTGTTTTATTTTTTGCGCAATTACGCCATCTTAAGGATGAGTTTGCTCGCTGCAGGTTCCCTTCCATTTACAGGTAGAGTGCTTTTCTTTTTTTTCAACCGTAGTGCCGTGTTCGCCCTACAGTTGTGCATAGCGTTTAGACTCTTATGGATTCTTCATTAATCACCTTAAGGAACATTTGTATGTTTTACAGCATAACTAAAACTGTTTATACTTAAACCGTCCCCTGTGTGATGTCCGTAGGAGTGTTTTCATGCATAATTGTACGTGCTATCGTTATGCAATTATGCTAGCGTCGCTTGTGTTAGTATTATTAACTTACAATTGCATTATTTTTGTATTGTTTCAGTTTCATAAATTCCTCAGTAATAATAAAGACATAGGCTTTTGAGTTTCTAATGCACAACACAATGCAATAGCAATCTGTACTGACTGAAAAACATGAAGAATCATAATACAGTATCTGTAAAGTATGAGCCCACATTTCATGTTTTGTTTGTACACAGTAGGGTTGTCCAGATAGCAATATTTTGGTACCGGTACCAAAATGTATTTCGATACTTTTTGACACTTTTGTAAAAAAAAAAAGGGGACCCGACCACAAAAAATGGCATTATTGGCTATATTTTAACAAAAAATCTTACGGTACATTAAAATGTTTCTTATTGCAATCGAAGAACAATTTTGGCCTTAAATAAAATAGTGACAAGACAACTTGTCTTTTAGTAGTAAGTAAGCAAACAAAGGCTCCTAATTTGTCTGCTGACGTATGCAGTAACATATTGTGCCATTTCTCATTATATTATTTTGTCAAAATAATAAAGGACAAGCTGTAAAAATGGATTATTAATCCACTTGTTCATTTACTGTTTTAACATGTTCTATCTACACTTCTGTTAAAATTTAATAATCACTTATTCTTCTGTTGTTTGGGTACTTTACATTAGTCTTGGATGATACCACAAATTTAGGTACCAAGTAATTACAGGATCATACATTGGTCATGTTCAAAGTCCTCATGTGTCCAGGGACGTATTTCCTGAGTTTATAAACATAATATACATTTTAAAAAAGGAAAAAAGATTTTGTGACGATAAAAAATATCAATGTAATTATATTAATATCAACTAGATACGCTCTTGTACTTGGTATCATTACAGTGGATGTCAGGCGTAGATCCACTAATGGCATTTGTTTACATTCAGGCACGCTATCTTTTGTTAGCGGTGATGCCGGTGAGCTATTGTATCCTCCTACGGTGTGTAGTGAAGCATGTTTAGCTATTCCTCGTCCTGCAGGGATGATACTGGTAAGAAACTCACTTTATTCGTCACCATGGAGGCGAGGATTAGTGATTTAGAAGTAGCAAAAACACTGCCGACTGCGGATGGATGTTCGCTGCTAACTATCTAGCCATGTCTTAAAGCACCTCTTCCTGAGGGTGTTACAGTAGCTTCACCTTTATAGTTAGTTTTTGGGCCAAACTGCGTCCATTCTCCCTTTTCTGTCTAGACACATTGTCTGCTTGTAAGTACTCTGTGATTGTGTGCTGCCGAACATGCTCCTCTGCTCGTAAACCCATCATGCCCGTTAAAAAAAATACATAAATAAATTGGAAACTGGTACTTTTCAAACATAGTATAGTACAGTTTTTGATTCATTAGTACCAAGATACTATACGGGTACCGGTATACCGTACAACCCTAATACACAGCTAGCTTGACAGTGCATGTAGTTGTAACAACAAGCATGATGTGCTGCATGTATTATGATTAATATTATAGTTATTTACTCGATGGACAGTTGTCCGTTTGGTCAAGCTTGCCGAGGAAGTTCTTTCAATTTGACTTTAGGTAAGCACTACATTTATGTCGGCATTGCTTGGCTCCAAGTTCCACATTTATATCGGCAAGTCACGCCGGCCTCACTCTCTCAGTTTTTGTCTGCTCCGACTGACCCTCTGTTTGTGCTCACTTCTATAACCAACAGTTAATCCTCTGTATATTCAGGTTAAAAAAGATAAAGGTATGAGTCATTATAAGTCTAAAAATAGTCATCTTTGTTGTCTGTTACTAAGTCTGCCAAGATTACAACACACTCGAGTTTCTTTCCAGAAGTAGGAACACACATTTGTTGCTGGAAGTCGAAAGTGTGCTGCTATGGAAACAAAAATAAATGCGCTGAAGAGAGAAGTTCCGGAAATGCATAAAATGACCAAAATACAGTAAAAATTGTACATATTAAATATTGTTATGAACGTGTCTGTTACTACATTATATATGTACTTGCAGCATGTACATAAAACGTTGATGGAGGGTTTTCTGATGTTTTAGAGGGCTTTGAAAACTACAACAGTGACTCCCGTTAGCCGCATTTTGCAAGTGTGTTTTATCATCTTTAGGATTCTAAAAAAAAAAAAGACTTGTGTTGTTGTCTCTCACAATGATTGTGAATGATAGGCAACATTTTTAAAAAAGTGCCGTTCCCCTTTAACTGCCCAGGGTGTGCAGGCTGCAATTACACTAAACCATGGTGTCAAACTTGTTGTCAACGAGGGCCACATCGCAGTTATGTAACAGTGAATAATATATTAGCATACATGTCTAAGGATTTGCTTGATGATATTGTTGCACAATTGTCTATGCATTTGATTATACATTTTTTTTTACATTCACTGTAGAAAAAAAATCTGTATATTTTGTGATAAAAACTGGCAGCTCAGTCACCAGAAATCAAAAATTGACTGCTGTTTTTACAGTAACATTTTGTGTCATGTAAACACAACAAGAATTGGTTTGTTCTGAAACTACATTATGTTGATTGGTCGTTCCAGCATCCATTAAAACACAACATTTGGGTTTAAATGGAACTGATTGATATTTAGCCAGCTTCGGAGGTGTCACTTTCCAGGAGAAACATTTCTTGGTAGGATGTGTAAATCTCTGCGCAAATCTTCCCATCTGGCAACATTTGCGTCACTCATGCAGCCCCAGAGCATGACAATACCACATCCATGCTGGATATTAAGCAAGGCACGATTATCTTGAAACTCACTTGTGTTGCCAGCTGTATCGAAAGAAATGGACTGTGTTGAGTCATTTTCAGTGTATAGTAAATAATGACAAGTACAATCAAATATAGTCAGTTCTTTTGTTTTTAATTTTTTAGATATATTAAAATAAAAAGGGTTGCAGAAGTGTATGAGGTGTACTCAATTTTTAAGAGTCTTGGCTAATACACTGACATTAAAACCCCAACCCTGGATTTCTCGAGTTATACATGAAGTCAGTATGCTTATTCTGACATTAATGTTATTTGAAATGGGTTATTAATTAATTGTTAGAAAACAGGAACCAACTGAAAGTGTGAAAGGTCCATCCAGGATTTGTGGGGATGGCGGGGATGTGGGGAAGGAAGCATATGTTGCAGTTATTTGCATAAAGCTTTCTCCACTTGTCCCCTTTGATTACATCAGATAAGACCTCCTGCTGTCTGCCCATTTGGAGGAGGGGTATTTTAATTTGAGACAGATTTGAAGGGGGAAAGAGGAGCAAAGGGGATTAAGCATTGTTCATCTGGCCCATTGGGAGAAGTGTTTAGTGCCTCAGATTAAATTCAAAAATGGGTGAACAATTGTGAAATTAAATTATGGGTGTAATTTGTTGAGTTTGCATGTTCTCCCCTTGACTGCGTGGGTTCTCTCCGGGTACTTCGGCTCACTCCCACCTCCAAAAACATGCACCTGGGGATAGGTTGATTGGCAACACTAAATTTGCCCTAGTGTGTGAATGAGAGTGTGAATGTTGTCTAACGTAGTTGGCCCTGCGATGAGGTGGCGACATGTCTAGGGTGTACCCTGCCTTCCGCCCGAGTGCAGCTGGGAAAGGCTCCAGCCTGCCCGCGACCACAAAAGGGACAAGCGGTAGGAAATGGATGGATGGATGGATTTGTTGTATTCTTTCAATTTGAATACAACTAGAGGATGTCAACTTGGCTATGAAGCAACAAACTTGAAGTGTGAACATGTTGGGAGTCTCATTTCTGTGACTGCTGAACATTATTATTTGTGCAGTGCATGAATCAATAAAAAACATAATTAAGTGTTTCGGACAACTTTTGCCGTTTGGACAGAAATGGGCAATATTTCAAATCTATATCGCGATATACAGTGTAGCCGCTTGCAATAATGCAATACATCACAATATATTATTTTTGCATATGGATGATACTACAGTATTTCAAAACGGATTACAAAGGCTCCTTTTTGCCTGCGGACATATGCGGCAACACTTTGCATAATTTTTGGTTGTACTATCTTCTCAAAACTAATATTATTCTACTTGTTAATTTACTGCTAGTAGCTGGTTACTCTTTGCTAAAAAAAAATTCAGCCACAGTGCACTTTTGTTAAAATGTACAAAGCACTTATTCTTCTGTTCTTTGGATACTTGATAAGAGTAATACTAGAAATTTGGGTATCAATCAAATATTGCATAATTACATGGGCAGTACTGGTCATACAAATGCTCAAACTGATACGTCAAATTTGGAAGATCATTGAATTATAACATTTTTGCTCACAGTTATAATCAGACAAAACACAGGATGGTAGTGTGTCAATAACATATCAAAATTAGTTCCTTACTCGTTTTTATCATATACGATATTTTATAAACGCCAGGTTACCCACAATCCAAGTGAGGGTAAGCGCTATAGGGGCAGCATGGCTTAGGTAGTAAAGTGGTTGTCTTCTAACTTGAAGGTTGCGGGTTCCATCCTCAGTCCCCCTGTGACCATGTCGAAGTATCCATGAGCAGGATATTGAACCCCCAGTTGCTCCTGATGCTGTGTCATCAGTAGGTAAATGTGGTAATAGTTTCAAAGCACTTTAAGTACCTTGAAGGTAGAAAAAACTATTCAAGTAAAATCAATTTACCATTTATAAAAAATGGATGGATGGATACATACAATATTTTGAGCAAAATATAGTCAATAGTAAAGCTGGGTATTTTGGGCACCTCACGATTCGATTACGATTACAATTCAGGAGCTACGATTCGATTAAAAATTGATTATTGATGCATTTTTAATTCATGTATATTGATGAAGTTCTTTTAGTTTCACTAAATAAGCATTTATCATCTGCAACTTAAAAAAAACAGTGCATTTGTAATAAAAAACAGTTCAATGAATTCCCACATTTATTAAATTAATGGAAATGTGTGCAAAACTTGAACATACGTGCCTTATAATAAAGGAGCTGGTCGGATATCTCTGTGAGGTGACCCGCTGCAGTCAGCCAAATTTTAGAACCGTCTGCATTACTTTATTTACAGTAAATAGATGATCGATTATTGACATTTTACTAATCGATTTTATAATCTTCCACGTCGGAATTGCGATGCATCTAAAAATAGATTATTTTCTCCACCTCCAGTCAATAGTGCAGTTTTTAAATATAGCACTACTGGCTGAGTTTAGAAACAAAAAAATGGCACACACTGATTTTGTGATAATGAAATGCTCACCCATGTTTACAATCAAGAGCTCTAGCTTAGCCGTTAGCATGGCTTTTTGCATGTGCCTACAGTGTGTCTTGTAGCGTGTTTTGCTAATCATTGTCCTCCAAAAACATGCACCTGGGGATAGGTTGATTGGCAACACTACATTGGCCCTAGTGTGTGAATGTTGTCTGTCTATCTGTGTTGGCCCTGCGATGAGGTGGCGACTTGTCCAGGGTGTACACTGCCTTCCGCCCGAATGCAGCTGAGATAGGCTCCAGCACCCCAGCATCCATCCTCAGTGTGACCTGTATGACTGTTTACCAAGTATGCCTTGCACACACTTGTGTGTGTGAAAAACCGTAGATATTATGTGACTGGGCCGGCACGCAAAGGCAGTGCCTTTAAGGTTTATTGGCGCTATGTACTGCTCCCTACGTCAATGTACACGGCGGCGTTTTAAAAAGTCATACATTTTACTTTTTGAAACCGATACCGATAATTTTGAAACCGATACCGATAATTTCCGATATTACATTTTAAAGCATTTATCAGCCGATAATATCGGCAGTCCATTATTATCGGACATCTGTAATTATCATCATATGGCGATAGATTAAAAATCTATATGGTTGGCAAAATGTATGTAATTTTTATTGTATATCATCAATAACATGTGTGTATGTGTGTGCATAACACTTACTGCTTTCCACCTCTAGAAGGGCTTTGGTAAGTATGCTCCCCGCCACGCTGATGGCCTGACAGATGTAATAGCCCGAGTCCTCACTGCGAACATCGATGATGGTTAGCTCACCGCTAAGCGACACAGAAAAGCGTCCTTGTTGTGATTGCTCTTGAATAGGGAATAATAAGATCTGGAATGAAAAAAAGCAGGTCATGCAAATTAATGATAGGTATATACAAAGTGTCTGTTTTTCGTCTAAGCCTTTTGGATGGCTGGAGTTAAAAAAGAGAGAAACAAGTAGTGTGTCTGTACATCCACATAAAGAAGAGGATGGGTGGCAGATGAATAGGAGGATACAGGAACTGCAGATATCAATATATTTATGAACAACACAGCATGTTTTATGTTTTGCAATAAAGGGGAACTGCACTTCTTTTGGATTTTTGGCTATCGTTCACAATCCTTATGAATACATTTTTTAAAAGCATTTTAAATAGTACATAAATGGGATTGTGTGTCTGCTTACAATGTGAGCCACTCAATTCTGCCTATAAAGCCCTTAAAAACATCAAACACCTCCATTAGGGTTTTATATACATGCTATAAGTATATATGTAATGTAGTAACGGGCACATTTAAAAAAACATTTAATATTTACAAACTTTACTAATTTTAAGCATATGCGGCACATTAATTTTAAAAACTTATCACAATGTTTGCTTTTTTCCCAACATCACTGATTATTACTCACCGCAGAATTCTTGAGAGCCAAAAAACATAGTAAAACATCACTTACTGTACAATATCTGCTGTCACTAGGATACAGACTGTTTGGATGCTCATATATTCCTATTTAGATGAAGAATGACTCACAATCCTCGCAAAGAAATAGGGGGTGGAACCAAGCGTCTTTTGGCGTCATTCTCGCCATTTCTGACTCTAAATTGGCTGTCAAAGTGTACCTTTTACTATCCAGGTGAGAGGCATGATTTATGATCTACAATAAAGTTTGACGAGCAAGGAATTGAGGAAGCAGCTGATCAATCGAACATGTCAACATCGGCACACAAGCTTGTGATCACGGCGCAGCTATACATAGTTTGTCTGCGTTAGCGCTTATAACACCAATATCACGAATACTTGGTTAATATTCAGATTACAAAACGTAAATGGAGTATTGTTGGCGGTTTTTGGATGGTTATTTGGTATATACAGTACTGTATATTGTTTTATGGGTATTTACGAGTTATCATGCATTACAAAAAAAATACATCCGTCGTCATGTCTTTCATAATGATTGTGAACTATAAGCAAAATTCCAAAAAAAAGTGCAGTTCCCCTTTAAATGTAGACCAAAATCTAACATATATGGTAAAAAACATGACCCCGTTCTGATTTTTAAAAGTTTTCCCCCTTACAAAGATATGGCCAGTCCAGAATCTCCATAGTAGGTTTATTATAACATGAAGACAGAATGTAAAATACTAATGTTAATTACAGGTTATTTGATTGGGGGTAATGAGTATTTGATCCTAATATAAATGTCAACTTAGTAAGGGAGAAAACCTTGTTAGCAAGCACAGAGGTCAGATGTTTTTTGTAATGGTCACCAGTGTTGTAACATTTCAGGTGTGATTTTGGCCAGAGAAACATACCGAAAGCAAAATGTCTGCACCTACATATTTGACAGTAATGATGTTGTTGTTTGACTCATATTCAAATTGTTTCTGCCTTCAAAAGAAATCTAAATGTTGTCCCATATGACCACATCACATTTTCCCGAGCCTCGTTTGAGTCACTCAGGTGTTGATTTTCAAACTTACGGCCGATGCGTCTTCTTGAGTAGGGGGACCGTGCTGGTACTAGACGAGTGGACGCATGCAAATTATAGGACCAACAGTGACCTCTTTCTAACCAAGCTTCTTTTTGATTCCCTTGCAGTCCTTTCCTGTCTTGTGTAGGTCTCCAATCGTATAGCTGAGGTTGTTTTGACAACTTTTTGGTCATGGCTATGGTGGTAGAGAGACTGTTTCTGTGACATTGTCTTTATCAACATAATGAGTTGAGATTAGGAGTACTTTCCTAAAGGGAGAGGACTAACTTATGTACTTCAAGAACACGTACCTGTCTTTTGAGGTCAGAATTATTTCTGGTTGGTTGGAGATTAAAAACGTCCTTACTAGTACATTGGGGGAGCTACAAAAATAAGTGGACAAGCCTGCAAATATGGCATTGGAATTGAACCCTAACCCATTAACAATAAAGCTTCAAAAGACAATCAGTGCCTGTGTGTCTCTGCTGGTGGGGTACCTTTCCAATAGAACAGATATACACATTCCTATGCAAACTAAATGGCTTCATCTTATTTACATAAAGACATGTCATTCTTGTCTTTACATGATTGCGCGTTTATAATTTCTCATTAGCTTTTGTTCAAGCCTGAGGAGTGGTCACACTAACTAAATGACAAGTCTTTATTCTGACTTTGTGGACTAATTTGGATCCTTTCTATTATTTTCTATTATGAAAGTTGGTGAAGTGGTGATTGCAATGCAGTCATGCATGTGTGTTTGCATATTAGCAGTCCACGCTTCCCCAAAGCTGTCAAACCTGGGGAAACATTAAAAATCCACCATAAAAATGATAACTGTTCATATTTTTGTAAGGGGCTGAACTTACAAAATCAAAATCTACAGATGGGCGACATGGACTAAAATCTATATTGCAATACATATACTTAATTGGCTCCCAGTTACTTTTAGAGTTCATTTTAAAATGTTACTAATTGTTTTTAAATGCTTACACCAAGAAACCCCACCCTATCTTATTGAGCTGCTGCAGCCTTATTGTCCCAGCAGGAACCTGATCTCTTCAGACCAGCTCCTCCTGGCTGTCCCAAAAAACAGACTTAAAACCAGAGGAGATAGAGCCTTCTCAGTTGCAGGGCCCAGACCGTGGAACGACCTTAAGAAATAAGTGAAGGTGAGAAAAGAAACCAAGAAGGGCTTATGCAAGGTTCTCACCTAAAGCAGTAAATTAACAAACAAAATTAAACATCGGATATAAAAAATAAGACAACAACAAGTAGTCTACCTTGTGTGGATTGAGTCTAGGTGTGTGTGTGTGTGTGTGTGTGTGTGTGTGTGTGTGTGTGTGTGTGTGTGTGTGTGTGTGTGTGTGTGTGTGTGTGTGTGTGTGTGAGGAAGTATATGGCTACATTATAAGGTAGTAACAAATGGAAAATGTTGATTCATCAGGCTGGCCCTTAATCTATGTTTAACGTTACTGAGTGAGGATGAGGAGTTTGCAATACATAGGTGAGTATTCCAGAGTAAAGAACCTCTGTGTTTAATGGAAAACTGTCTAAGAGTGATTCGGCCAAAGACAGGACGGAGATTATCAGTTTGTCTAGTATTATGATCATGAACTTGCAAATTGGTCTTCAAATAATCTTTGAAAGTCGTAGGAAGCGTGTAGGGAGGTAAGTACATTTATAGATAAAAGAAGAGGACTGAACTGTGTTAATATTATGAATAGAGGAGCAGATGGAGCCAAATAGCTAGAGGAGGTAGTCTTACAAATGTATTTTGTATAATTAATAATTTGTGTAAATGTGATGGATACAGTATTGCAATTGATATGGAATGAATTAAACTGTAATAAAGAGTTAAGAGGCATGCCTGATGAACCAAACCCCTGATTCTTCTGATGATACCAAGAGATCTTGACACTTTGTTGGTTACTGAACCTATGTGTTCTATCCATGACACTTTTTCATTGACTAGGATACCTAGACATTTGGTGGATGAAACTTGACTAATTTCGATTCCTCCAATATTAATCTTAGCACTCTGTTTACAGTATGTTTGGTTTTTGCTTGATAACGTAATAAAGTTAGACTCTTTTACATTTAGTGATAGCTTATTAACAAGAAACCATTCAGGTAGCACGGCTATACCAGAATTAGCTTCCCTAAGGAGGTTTTCAAATTTCTTGTGAGTCAGGATCAAATTTGTATCATCAGCAAACAGTTCGGTGCAAAGGATGACGTCGATGTTCTCTACTAAATCCTTTCAGCAAAAATATGTCAATATAGCGAAATGATCAAGTATGACACATAGAATGGATCTGCTATCCCCGTTTAAATAAGAACATTTCATTTCAGTAGGCCTTTAATTGTCAGGTGGAGTGAGTGGGTGGGCAGGATTGTCCATGATGGCGAGCAGTTTGCCCAGTGTCCTCCTGTCCCTCACTGACACAAACGCCTCCAACTGCGTGCCAATAGTTTGGCCGGCTTTCCGGATCAGTTTATCAATCCGGTTTGAGTCCCTTCTGTTGGTGCTGCTCCCCCAACTAACCACTGCAAAGTACAGTGCACTGGCCACAACAAACTGATAAAATATCCTCAACAGCTTGCTGCACACATTAAAGGACCTAAGCTTCCTCAGGAAAAAGAGTCTGCTCATACCCTTTTTGTAAACAGCTTTGCAGTTGTCCTTCCAGTCTAGTCTGCTGTTCAAGTGGACTCCCAGGTACTTGTACTGCTCCACTACTGCCACCTCCCGGCCCTGGATCTTGATGGGCTCCACCGGGGTCACTCTTTTCCTGAAGTCGATGACCAGCTCCTTGGTCTTGTCCACATTAAGGACCAGATGGTTCGCCTGAGACCACTCCACAAAGTCAGCGATCAGTGTCCTGTACTCCAATTCACTTTACACTAGTTTTGGGTGATACTACAAATTTGGGTATCGATTAAATACCAAGTAGTGACAGGAGCAGTATTGGTCATACCAATGCTGATAATTAAAATTTTCAAGATCATTAAATTATTCAATTTGTGATCACAAAAACACAGGGTGTCGGTGTAACAATACCAATTAAATGTTAAAAATATTTCCTTATTCACTTGTATTACATTCCATATTTTGAGCAGAATAAAGTCAATAGTGCAAAATAACAAACACAATTGATAATTTGATTTAAAACCTTTAGTTTTTGCCCTTAAAGTCTTGTGTTCAGGGCCATATTCCCTGAGTTTGTAAACAATAACAAAAACAACAAACAACTATTTTATGATTATAAAAAAATATCGATCTACTCACTGTAACATTGACCATATACTGATACTATAATTGATATCATTATTGTAAATATTTGAATCAATCCGCCCCTCCCTGATAACATTCAAGAGCTTTAGTTTAGCAGTTGTAGTTTGTGAGTTCTTGTATCCTCTTGCGGTGTGTAGTGTAGCATGTTTAGCTACTACTCATCCTTAAGTAATGTTACTTGTAAGAAACATTGTTTATTTACCACAATGGAGGCAAGAATTAGTGACTTAGAAGCGGACTCACACTGTGGAGGAATGTTAGCCACTAGCAAGGACTCTTCTTTAGGCATTCGTCGGTCCTGGAGGATCATAGGTCTTTGCCCTGGATAGTCAGATGAAAACAGCATCTGCGGGGGCTATAGAGCCTGATGCGTAAGCGGAAGTCCAGTTTGCAGAATGCACATATGAAATCTGATGCCGGTTGGTCTGCTGGTGGTTAGGCCTTTTTCCGTTGGCGCCTGTTCTCCACCTGTTGCATCAAAACTACCTCGAAGTGATGGAGCATATACCATACTTTGTGACTCCAGGCAGATCTGTGTTCAGCCAGTCTGCCAGGTGCTGAGGTTGATGTTTAGCGCTTTTAGGTTCCTCTTATCAGATCTCCTTATAGCGCAGTTGGGGTCTATCAACAAACCTCTTTCCAGACAACAGTTCGCCAAAGAGGAGATCCTTTGGGATGTGCCTATTTAAGCAATGTGAACATGGAGTGGAGGAAATGTGAAGTTGGTGATGCGGTTTCTCCAATAAATACCCAGGATTTGCCTAAGACTGCGCATGTGGATGACGTCGAGCCTTTTTTTTTTCTGGTGAGAACAGTGTCCAAGATTCCATGCCATTGAGGGTTGGGCTCTCAACAGAAGCCATGTAGACCTGTGCCTTGGTATGCTCTATTAGCTTTAGCCAGCTACGCTGTGTGAGTCTTGCCAGTCTTGCTTGTGGAACCTAGGTACACAAACTCATTAACCAGTGTTGGCGGATGACTGTATACTTGAGCTGGGGTGGAGCCAATAGTTGTTTGTGCAACCACTTGCAGGTTGTTGAACTCTTCTACATGTGACATGTAGAGCCTTTATATGTTGTGAGGGCCTGTCATTTCTCCTCATTTAGAGGAAGCCGGTTTTCTGCGTTGGCCTCAAACCAGTCAGCTGACTTGTACTGCATGTTGCAAAAAAGTGGACATCGCTGTGTTGTATATGGTGTGCCTGAGGTATGACCATATGTCACTGGCGTTTAGACTGGGTGGCTTCGGGAAGTCCGTTTTTCAGTGCCTTTACAAAGTCTTCCACCTTTTCCTGGATGGAGGTCTTGCCGGCATCAATGCCCACTCAGCCAACTTTCTGTTCTCTGTGTATCTATTTTGACCGGAGCTGAACTATGCAGCCCACAAGAGAATAATCGGTGTCAGTCTGCATTCTGGAAACTCTGGGTCAGTTTAACACTGCCCGGGTCGTTGCGTCGGCGAAGCAGTAGATCAAGCCGGTGCCGATGCTTAAACCTGGGATGTCTCCAGGATAATTTGTGTTCAGGGTAGGTGTTGAAAAAGGAGTTGGTGATGCACAGGTTGTTGTGACAGCAGAACTCTAGCAGACATTGCTCATTTATCTATCATTCAAATTCCAAACTGGACCATGCAAGATGGCCAAGAGCTATGGTCTGGGCTGACTCTGGTGTTAAAATCTCCAAGAAGAAAGACCAATACATCTTGTGGGATGTGTCTAATGATGAAGCTGAGGTCGCCTAAAAACCTGTCCTTCACTTCTGATGCTGATGTTAGTGGGGGAGCTACGACACTGATTAGGCTAAACAATGATGTTTGGAGCTGGATCTTGAGTATGCTTTTTGATCCCTCTGACGGCGATACAGTGGAGTTCAGCAGCTGATTCCTGACAGCAAAACCAACGCCATGATTTCTAGTTTTTTCTGGCGGCTTGCCCTTCCAAAAAAACTTAACTCCTTCTCTCTGAGAGTCTCTGAGAGTCGTGTCTCCTGTAGGCTGGCACATCCATTTTGAGCCCACTCATTTTTTCGTAGATCACAGCAGTCTTGCGGGCATCATTTACTTTTCTTAAATTGTCTGAAAGGCCTGGTGTCATGGTACATACATTCCATCTACCCAGCCATAATGCTGGGTTGGATGGTTTATTATTCTTTTGCTTGGTGCAAATTTGACAATCTGTTTTTTTGGTGTTTGACCGAGCCCCACACACCCAGTGGAGCGGGTGGGCTAGGGCGGGACAGCACCCATTTGGCCTGGGGCTGGCCTGCTTGAGTCAGGCGGTAGCTGTCCAGTGAAATCCTAAGATTTCTCCCACCGTCGGAAGCAACCCCTGGCACCTCACTCCACGCCAATTGAGCAATAGGTTGTTGCTTGTCGTGTTGTGTCTACGCTAAGAAGCGGCTCTATAGTTTTCTCTCCAGGGCAGGAGCCTGGGCAAGAGTTATGAGGCATTGGTTGTTGTTGCGCATGCAACAGACCGCCTCTCTCCACGTCACTAATGTACCCCAAGGGAAGGGCAGGCGCCAATACAGATTGGCATCAGTGTTGTCACAGGAGTTGCTGGAGTGTAGTTAAGTACGACTGCAAACCTTCTTTTGGGACAACCTCTCTTAATTTGTGCTCAGGTTTTCTTAGCCTTTCCCGTAAATAGGTAGGCCGCACAACAGTGGAGATTTTGAATCAGGGTTTGCCATCCCTTAGGTGAGCTGTCATCCAAGGCGGTCGAGTTCCACCTACTTCACTTTCTACCAAACCAGCAAGGTCTGGACTGGTGAGAGCCGGGGCGTATCCGCACACCGTTAAGCCTGCACACTGCATCTGGTTCTTATGCGAGGACACGAAAATGCGTTGAAAACGCTACATACCGGATGTTAGCCACTAGCCACCAAGGAGTGAGCGATAGTCCACTTGTCGCTGTCAAATTTGTAGGACACAGCAAGAATGTGTCATTAACATGCATTATCATGATATGGTGATAGTTTTGAAAGCTCTATTGTCGGTCCAATTTATATTATCTATATCTTATATTGTCTATATCGCGCCATCCTAAGGGGATCAAACACCTATTTGTCCACACTGTAAATGTGCAATTATTGCTTACTTGAACAGTGTAATCAATTTACTATGGAAATAACATTTTTTTTAACACATATTGGCCCTGGATCATCTGTAGTCTGTAAAATATTTCACACCCTTGCTTAGTAGGGAACCATTTTATCTCTTCATTGTTTTGCTAATAAACAATAATTTTTTGCAGAATGATTTCCAACATGATTTCTGCTCTATTATGTCTCTGACCTTCAGGGTTGTTGATTTGTTATCCCTTTTTTCCCATCCCTTGTGCTTTCTCTCCCACACAAATTGCAGCCAATTTCTCTCTCCCCCACTTTAATATCTACCTGGAAACCATGCTCCATACACCCACAGTTTTTCAACCGGCATTGCAGTGCTATCCAACATGCTACACAGTTTATCATACACTTGTGCAAACCCACACACACCCACATTTGTACACATGCAAGCAAAGTCACATCCATGCTGAACAAAAGCTTGAAAATTAAAAATGAAAAAGGCAATGTGTAGGAATGTGTGTGTGTGAAAGTCACACTCGTACCACAATATTAAAGCATACAGTACCGATCAACTCAGTACATACACATGCACTTAAAACATTAATTACTGAATTTGATTGAAAACACATTTTAAACACATTATTTGGATCATGTTCGACTAAGGTTGGATTAACACACAGAAACTATGCAGATCTCTCTTGTATATTTTAAATAAGAATTATATTTTTGTTAACTCAAACCCTGCATTTGAGAACAACTTCTGGGCGTTGTGTTTTTAACTGTTTTAACCTGGGCAGTATGTATAAATGCCAACAATCCTTCTAGCTACAGTTCCATGCTAATAGCTATAGCAACCTTCATGAATACCTTGTGTTAACATGGAAACATCGCTTGATTTAATGGACAAGTGCTGAATCTCAAAGTGATTAAATAAATGCTAACAGTTTGTACACTAACAGATAGGTCCAAAGTACATGAACCAGAAAAGTGTCTCGAAAAGCTTTAAATAAATCTTGTCAAGTAGGTAGATTTATTTCATGTGAGATTGGTTACAATGTTAATACAGTTCTGTGTTCTAACAGTAATGCTAACACTTTGTAGCCAAAGTACCAGCAACCTTTATGGATATCTTGTGTTAACAAGGGAACATGGCTTAATTGCTTCTATGGACAAGTGCTTTACTGCTAAATCTCAAAATGATGAGCAAATTTGCGAACAGTTTACATGTTAACAGGTAGGTCCGAAGTACATAAACCAGAGAGGCGTCTCAAAGAGCTTTAAATACATCATAAATGATAAATGGGTTATACTTGTATATCGCTTTTCTACCTTCAAGGCACTCAAAGCGCTTTGACAGTATTTCCACATTTACCCATTCACACACACATTCACACACTGATGGCGGGAGCTGCCATGCAAGGCGCTAACCAGCAGCCATCAGGGGCAAAGGGTGAAGTGTCTTGCCCAAGGACACAACGGACGTGACTAGGAAGGTAGAAGGTGGGAATTGAACCCCAGTAACCAGCAACACTCCGATTGCTGGCACAGCCACTCTACCAACTTCGCCACGCATCATGTCATTTTATTTTATGACAGAATAATTGCATTGCTAATACAGTATTCTAACAGTTGTTATGCTCATACTTAACAAAAACATAAATTGCTTGCTTTTTGAACTTTGATAGTATCCTCATGATAATAGCTAGCAGCATTATGTATGGATCCATTTTGCAAATAACGCTTGCTTTAAGAGGCAGGTGCTAAAAGACTGATTCGATGTTTGGTTTCAGTTTTAATGCCAACAGATAAACAAGTACGAAGTGCAGCGGATGAAAAAGTAGTTGTACGAGCATTTCACATCATGTCATGTAGTCAGAACATTTTTAAAATGCAAATATGCCAACAACTGTTACGCCCGACACCTCATAAATGGGTATTATGTACAAAAAGTGGTAACTGCAAATTATTTTAACCATTGTAATGAGAAAGCTATCAATGTTAACAGTTAGCATGTCTACAGGTGTAACAAGATTTTGGGTAATAGAAAGTAAAATAAATAAATACAAGTAGTAAGAAGAAGTAGAATCCAACGACTGTTATTTCCTGACCTTAATGGCCTGGAAAAAGAGGCGCATTCCATCTTTTGAGAGCTTTACAGTCATCGTCAATAATTGTAACGGAGGTTTTTTGAGAATTACGTTGCCATGGTTACACATAATTTATATGCCGCCTTAAGCGCCATCGAGACATATCTAACGAAGCAACATGTGAGGGGGTTCTTTCCATGCTGTGATCTAAATTATTCTGCTTTGCAGCAAGATGCTGCTTTTGTCACTTCGAAGGACATAATTAATTTAACAGCACCGGCATGAAGTTTGACAGGATGGTTTGGTATTTTGGATATGCCAAAGTACTAATAAGGTAGTGTAAACTCCACTGGCAAGACTTCCTACACACAAACAGATGCTTACCTGGCTTCCTTCTTTTTGCCAAAAGACAGCAGGTGGAGGGTTCCCCTTAGTGCCACAGAGGAAGGTCACAGTGCGACCTGGCATTGTGATCTGGTCACGTGGTCGCACAACAATCTGAGGAGGCACTGTAAAGAAAAAACATTAAATATGTAAGGGGTTATGTTTATCTGTGTGGTTCGTTCATCATTAGCTGTAAGGAAACGCTGACATAGTAGTGAGGGTGCAGTTTGGTCATACATAGCGACAGCAATTTGAAACTGGTTATCGTTAAGGATGCTCAGTCCCTTAAAGGGGTCCTACCCTGTTAAGGATTTCAAATATTTTGGATCCCAATGGTGCACTAAATTAAGTTTATCTCAATAAGATCTTCCATCCAACTACCGTATTTTCCGCACTATAAGGCGCACCTAAAAACCTCAAATTTTTTCCAAAGCTGACAGTGCACTTTATAATCCGGTGCGCCTTATATATGGACCAATATTGAGCCACAACAAACCTAAACTTCATTTTCATAAAGTTAGGTCTCGCAACTACGGTAAACAGCCGCCAACTTCATTTTCCCCCATAGAAGAAGAATCGCTTCTTCTTCTACGGTAAGCAGCCGCCAACTTCATTTTCCCCCGTAGAAGAAGAAGCACTTCTAACCCAAAAATGGCTCCTGTTAAGAGACACGCTTACGACGCAGAGTTTAAACTCAAGGCGATCAGTCACGCAGTAGAACACGGGAATAGAGCAGCAGCGAGAGAATTTAACATAAACGAATCAATGGTGTTTGATTCGGACACTGAAAAAGAAGAATTCGAGGGATTCGTGGATGAGGAATAACTTCATGAAGTGAGCTTTACATGTTTATTTTGTGTGTTGTGTTGTGTGACATTAACGTTTGAGCAACGTTGAGTTATTGATATTGTTATTGCTCTGCACTATTTCGAGTGTTACTATATTGTGATTGCACTAACGTTTGATTTACCGTAACAGTATCACTGTTTTTTACATGTTTATTGAATCAGGGAAAAGTTCCCCTCCACTATGTGATATAAATGTTGCACTACATGTTATACCTTGCTGTTGTTAAAAGATAAACAAAACACCACGTCACTGACATTACCTCGGGGAAAATAATAAAACAGTTGTTTATTCATTTTGGGAGTGAACAGAGTTGTCAGAACGCTGGTTTGTAATCTATAAATACAGTTTGACTGACCTATCTGACTGTTTTGTTTACATTCCCTTTAGCGCAGCTCCATCTAATGGAGGTGCACCTTATAATCCGGTGCGCTTTATATATGAACAACGTTTTGACATGTGCCATTCATTGAAGGTGCGCCTTTTAATCCGGTGCATCTTATAGTGCGGAAAATACAGTACTTATTTTGGTTGAAACCCTCCTATTTGGCAGCCTGTTCCTCCGATCGCATCTACTTTTTTAGGATTGGTCAGAGGTAGGGATCGGTGCAAAATGTGCTACTCTTATAGGTGACAGTTGAAGCGTTGGCACTCCCCGTTATCGATTCAAGTAAAATCCAATGCTACCATATTTTTATAACTTTGTTTCACATGACGTCACGTTCGGTTGCAGGCTCAAACAATTGTCGGGGAAATGAGCACTCAGACCCGACTCAGCTGGACGGTTTCTCGGTAATGGTACAATTTTCAATGCCAACAAAGCAAGTATGCCTGATAAAAACGCTCATCACAGTAAGTACAGTAAGTCTTCACTTTTCAAAATGCAAATTTTCATTGTTTATGCCATATACATACTACTGATTAGCATTATCAGGTTTACATGGCGATTTTAACGCCTCCATATTTGGTAATAAAAACTACAAATAAGATCCACGTTAAAATCAACGCTTGAAATTTTGTCCCACGGACAATTATTATTATTATTGTTTTTTTTTTTGGTCATAAAAAAATACAATCATGCGTGCTTACGGACTGTATCCCTGCAGACTGTATTGATCTATATTGATATATAATGTAGGAACCAGAAATAACAGAAAGAAACAACCCTTTTGTGCGAATGAGTGTGAATGAGTGTAAATGGGGGAGGGAGGTTTTTTGGGTTGGTGCACTAATTATAAGTGTATCTTGTGTTTTTTATGGTGATTTAATAATAAAAAATAAAAAAAAATTTATTTTTATTTTTTATTTCTTGTGCGGCCCGGTACCAATCGATCCACGGACCGGTACCGGGCCGCGGCTCGATGGTTGGGGACCACTGCCCTAGACTATACACTACTGCCATCTAATGTCTTAGAATTTCAATTGCATGCAAATTCAACTATCTAACAATTTATTTCGCTTCTGAGCCTCATTTGCAAGTGAGATGTAACAACTGGACAGCACAGTTTTCATAATCAGTTTAGTGTTAAATTAAAAATATCAAACAAACGAACATTTATTTACAGATGAACACACACAAACATGCATAATAATTGGTTCCGTTAAATGACGGTATCGATTCCCAGATAAAAGGAATTGGTACCTTATCGGTTAAAACGTGAAAGGTACCCATCCCTAGTCTCTGAATATTTGTATATCCCATTTTGTACAATGTGAATCATAATAGTTCAAACAGAGGGGTGGATCTCAGTGATGTCCATTACGTTAAAAATGACATTGTAACTCCCTCTTATGCCCGTGCCTTATTTTGCTGAAATATATTTTTTTATGTGTGTAGAAAATGTCATCATGTTCCCATCTTTGTCTCTTTGTTTAAGCACTATTTCAAAGAGAGACTGACAGAAGGGTAAAAGATCAGGTGGGAAGATGAGAAATCAATTAAGACTGGTGCAGGCATTATTATGCATTTAAACCCCCTGTGTGGAGGTAAGCCTGTCACTTGCTCCAGAATCAATAGAAATCAAAAGACACACACACACACACACACACACACACACACACACACACACACACACACACACACACACACACACACACACACACACACACACACACACACACACACACACACACACACACACACACACACACACACACACACACACACACACGCACACACACACACACACACTAGCAGAGTGAAAGTGAGACAGTCTATTCTCAATTTGCAGCCTCCATTCCCTTGTTTCCCCCTTCTTAAATGCAATTGGCCTGGTAATTGGGATCCAGAAGAAAGGTGACCTACAAAACTGAGGTTTACATCTTTTTTCCCAGAACTCTATATTTGGCTCACACATCACCACAAATCAAGATTAACCAATTTGGACTACAAGCATAACCAACAGTCATCCTGGAGGTATATGATCCAGTCTTGATCGTTGTGTTTGTATTACTGACATACACTTCACACATTTAAAACATGACTTATCTTCTACTATTTATAAGAATTAAAATAAATACTTCACAATCATGGCACAGTCAGTGTACACTGCCTTCTCTCAGCAAATAATCTCACAATGGATTAATGAACTTGTGAGTTTGTTTAAACAGATTGAATAGATCACACTGATTTAAAAAAATAACTCTTTCAAAAAATAGCTCTCAGGCTGCAGTTATCAATTATTTCAGTATATAATTTGTTTGATTAATCGACTAGTCAAATAAAACACACTTTCTAGCCTCAATGCGTCTTTTAGGGTTGTACTAAAGATAGTGTACGGTAAAAGTAGTTGAAATAAACAAGAATTTTTCTAATAACCTTTATTCTCTATTCTTATAAATGCACATTCAATTGAAATTTTACCACTTTTACCATTGGTGCATCACTACATATAACTTATATTTGAAAAATAATAAGTAAAAAAATAAAACTATGTCGCATAAAATATATTAAAAAAAAAGAAAAGAACCTAACTAATCAAAAAGGCTCTGATAAAGTATGATACACCGAGTGACAACACATTTAACAATTTAACACATACAAATTTGAAAATGTATTAATTGGCGGAGAGGTGTTTGATTTTTGGACTAACATCTTGTTAGCAATACTGTAACATACAAACAGTAGATGCTAACATGTTCTCACATGTGTTTGAATAAAATGATCATTATACAAGTCAAATAAATAAGGTGGGGTTAGCTACCAAAAATAGACTTTCAATTTTCTGCTTGTTTGCTGCCCTTAAATATGCAGGATTATTTCTGTTAATTTGCTGCATCATAGATGTAGTGCTATTGCAAAATGCCAGCTCCATTTGACGGCGTTACAATCTCATCTAGGGCTGGGAGAACTGGCTGAAAACTGTATCACCATAAAAGTATTTTATATCGGCTGATAGTCATAATTATTGTTATTTTTATCGAAAAAAAGAACCAGGAAAAAATATATTAAATGTAAATATTTTTACATAAAATGTCTCCTTCTTCTGATTATAATCCCCTCAATTATCAAAGATGAAGGAAGTGTGAAATGGACACATACACTGCAAAAAAAAAAATCCTATTTTTATGGTTAATTTATTCTAAATTTGTACTGTAATTTTTCAATTTTTTAAAAATAGTTTATAAAACTGTAGAATTTAAGACATTATCTGTAAATAAACAATCCGCCTGTTATTTTAAGTAATATGCCAGTAATGACAAACTATGTATATTTCTATTATTTTTTACAGAAAAATACCAAATTAATTATACATACCATTTTCTGTTTTCTTAAATTACTTTCAAATTCATGTAAAATTACGATATTTTTCCGCAAAACGTTTCATGAAAATTTCTGTAAATATAATGTTTTTGATCATTATTTGGTTTACAATGTTTTACTTTAATTTTATGGTTTTCGTTTGGCAGCCGTAGCTGCCAGTAGATGACTGTTTTTTTACAGAATTTTTTTTTACAGTGTAGAGAAACCAGAGAAAATCTGTTTTCTGCAGGTCTAGTGCCAGGATGTCACAACCAGGCTCAAGGATGAGCGCAGCTAAGGTGGTGTGGAAATACTGGTCTTGGTGGGGACGAGTGCCTTGCATAATTTACAGACTACCGTACATTGGTCTGACTACGGTCTGTTTAAAAAAAAACAAAAAAAAAACTGCCATACTGTCGAGGTAAAATTTCTTTGCTCTCTGCAGCACTCATTTTTAGTTTTTCCTCTCACTCCAGGCAATCACGAGACGACAAGATGGTGCAACCTGATTGGTTATTAGCATGTAACACCCACTAATCAGTGATCACTTCCTACGTTGCTCGGTTACCAAAGAGAGAGTGCCTTTGTTCATGCAACCAACCTTGCTTCGCAACTTCCCTTTGATGAAGAAAAAAAAAAAATAGAATGTTTTATCAAACGTGTTTTTTTATTGATATTACTTATGTGTCTATCGCGATATATCAGAATCAGAATAGTTTATATTGCCATTGTTTGAGAACGGGTTCACGAACTAGGAATTTACTGAAATACTGATATTGTTTAATCGCTGAGCCCTAATTTCAACACAATTATCATTTTTTTTCACTTGTAAATGATCGCAGAACCTCTTTGTTGTCTTCTTTGGGCCCTTTGTTTCCTTTCCGCCTTGTCTCTCTCTCAGCAATCTGCGGTCTCCTTGCCACACACAAACACTTAGGCCACATCACCCGCAGGGTGACCTGAATCACTAATAGGTGCACCGCTCTCATGTGTGCTCTGTTGGAGCAGTCTTGCAAAAACAATGTCCACAAATTTTACTCAATTAACAAATCAACAGAATAAAAATGTCAGCTTTTTTCTAATCAAATTAATTGGCCACCTGCTCAGTGGCCTTGTGGTTGAGTGTCCGCCCTGAGATCAGTAGGTCGTGAGTTCAAACCCCGGCCGAGTCATACCAAAGACTATAAAAATGGGACCGATTACCTCCCTGCTTGGCACTCAGCATCAAGGGTTGGAAATCACCAAAATGATTCCTGGGCGCTGCTGCTCACTGCTCCCCTCACCTCCCAGAGGGTGAACAAGGGGATGGGTCAAATGCAGAGGTTAATTTCACCACACCTAGTGTGTGTGTGACTATCGTTGGTACTTTAACTAACTTTAACTGATTATCGATGTAGTCAGTGTACAGCTTGTATTAAAGTGTAAGTTTACTATCTCTTCAAAATAACTCAGCTCACAGTTATTAATGTCTAAAAATGTGAGTATACCCCTAAGCGAGAAAGTACAAATTGGGTTGAATTAGCAATTTTCCTTCCCTGATGTCACGTGACTCGTTAGTGTTATATAGTCTCAGGTTTGACTGGGGAGCTGGTGAGTTCAATTTGCAGTTTTTGCTCTCACATGCTCTCATACTGGTCACTCTAAGTAGAACATGGCACCCCATGGCAAAGAACTCTGAGGATGTGAAAAAAAGATTTTTCGCTCTAGATTAAGATTTTCTAGGCTAGAACAACCTTAAACTGAGATGCATTACGGTATATGAGACCATACATGGGTTTAACAGGACATGTTCCACTCAGAACAGGCAAAACATTGGTCCAACAAAAAACTACGTGTCATATCCAGATGTTGTGTTTAGAACATATACGTATGAGTGCTGCCAGCATTGCTGCAGAGGTCAAAGAACGTGGGTGTCAGTCTATCAGAGCTCAGACCATACTCTGCACCTGGCATCATATCAGTTTGCTGAAGACAAGCAGACTCAGGACGTGGACAAATGAAACCACGCCTGTGGTCCTGATGAGACCAAGACAGACATAGCTAAGTTGGTCTTAGCTTAGTGTTTTGTTTGATGAAGTTGTACATGGCATTATGGTATTGGCCTGTTTGCTTTTTGTTGTGTGACATTTTCACATTTAAGTGCTTATGGTTTGAACCCGCTCCTGTTTTTTCTAAAACTGGGTATGTTGAGTTTTCAGCGGACATTCTCCTGGTTACATGGATGTTAAACATGTGTACATTGATACAAGAATCGTATAGCCATTACGATAGCAACTAAAATTTAACCCAGTTGCCCCCCAAGTGCAGAAAACTGGAGGTTTTATATATATATATGGGGCGGTATAGCTCGGTTGGTAGAGCGGCCGTGCCAGCAACTTGAGGGTTGCAGGTTCGATCCCCGCTTCCGCCATCCTAGTCACTGCCGTTGTGTCCTTGGGCAAGACACTTTACCCACCTAATCCCAGTGCCACCCACACTGGTTTGAATGTAACTTAGATATTGGGTTTCACTATGTAAAGCGCTTTGAGTCACTTGAGAAAAAGCGCTATATAAATGTAATTCACTTCACTTCACTTCACTTATTCAAAAATAATAAAGGCAAATAGAAAAATTGCGGACTGCAATAATTCTACTAAAGCTAGTACTTTAAACTACGAAGCAAAGTCTGCCACAGTATAAAAATGTCTAATACAATGGATAATATATTCTGTTGTAAAATTTGTTTGTGTGTGTGTTGAATAATTTGTTACTTCAGAATCCCTGCTACCACAAAGAATGACTTCCTCTGCATTCGGATGCAATATCTGAAATACTCAAGTAATGCAGCAGGATATTTTGTGCCTATACAATGCAACTGCTGTGCATACAAGGAAGCATGTAACAGACGCCGGAGTAGTGCAAAACAGGCCATATGATATATTTAGCACTAATTCAACACTCACTAGACATTCTCCCTTGTCTGACAAAACATAACTTTGACCCAAATAGAGTTCAAAATATTCTGTTTATTGTTGTTTCCCCAGCCCTGCCTAGATTAAAACTGTTAGATTTGGGAAGGCAAACTAGTACATTGCCTGGGGCTGTAATAAATAATTAGCAATAATGGGTGCATGTGACGATGTGAAAAAAGGATTGAGCTTTAGATTTTGAAAGAAAGGAAACATTAGCATCCTTGCAGAGAATGAAGATAAGAGTAATTATTAAAAGAGGAATCTGAAAGGATACTGTGCCCAATGCCGATGACTTTCTGTGAGGCTTTAGTTTCCACTTATTTGTTTAAGGTACGTTTTTTTGGGGGAAAATGCCTATGAGGGGAACCCGTATAACCCTAGATTTTCACTGGATGCGTAAGGCTGCTGAACGGCGCTGCCACGGACCATTTCCGCCATCTGCCAATCCCCATCGCCGTTTTGATACGGATTGTTGCGGCTCCGATGTGCAACAAAGTACCATACCATACCATACTAAGCTTATTTATAAAGCCTTTTAAAAACAGTTGAAAAACAAAGGCTGTACACAACAAACAAAAAACATATAAACACAGAAAAGTACAGGCAAAGGACGGACTAAAACGTGATTTAAAACAGAGGTAAAATATATTAAAACAGATCAGATAAAAAAACATTATCTTAAGAACAATCATTTAGATAAAAAGATGTTAAAAAGTTAAAAACAGTTCAAGTCTATTGCTGGGTTAAAAGCCAGTGAAATGGGTTTTAAGAAGGGTCTTTTTAGTAGCCAAAGAAGGGCCCTGTCTCGCACGGAGATGGAGATTGTTCCAGAGTTTGGGACCTGCAACAAAAAAGGCCTTGTCCCCTCCGAGTTTAAGCTTCGAGTTCGGTACCTCCAGGATCAGCTGTTCAGCTGACCAGAGGAACCGGGTGGGGGCATAGAGGTGGAGCAGCTCAGAGAAGTAAGGCAGGGAAAGACCATGTAAGGATTTAAAAACAAATACAATAAATTAAAAATTGACTTTAAAAGACACAGGCAGCCAGTGAAGTGAAGCTAAAACAGGAGTTATATGTTGTCTTTAACTTGTGCTTGTTAAAAGTCGAGTAGCTGCATTTTGTACCAGCTGCAGATGTGAGAGGGAGGACTGGCTAATTCCAAATTACAAAGAGTTACAGTAATCCAGCTGAGATGTAATGAAGGCATGGATTACTGTCTCAAACTGCTGCCTGGAGAGAAGGTTTTTAACCTAGGCCACCTAACGCAAATGAAAAAATCTGTCTTTCACCACTGTGTCAATCTGACGGTCCGATTTAAAATCACTATGAATACGAAAGTCCAGGTTGGTGACCATGGCCTTACGTGCATAGCCGAGAGGCCTAAATCAACTATTACTTCGGTTTTCTAGTAGCGCAGATTTTTATGAGATCTGTGCGTATCACATGATAAGGGGAGTTGTATTAAAGCAAACCAAAAACAGTCTATTCTGTACTTCTAGAAGAGTAGAAGCAAATAAACTCGGTCTCGTCATTCGAAATAGTTAATGGCAACACCGCAGAACGTCTCGAGCTCTGCCGTCGATCAATACCCACAGGCGGGCATCTGTGACAGCACTGACTTGACTTGACTCCAGGAAAAGACGACGGTTTTGCCTTGCACAACTACAACCTAATTTTGTTATTTGTAGCAAGCAACAACACAACAGGTACATCTTCCCGGGCGGCCCGCACGCACGCCCGCCCGCCCGCACGCACGCACGCCCGCACGCACGAACGCACACACACACACACAATCTCTTTCGTCTCCCGCTAACCACTCCCCTGCATCTCCGGCTCCTGTATCAGCTGGTATTTGACAATGCCTGTAATACGATTCTTTGATTTTGGACATCCATAATCAGCATGTCCTCATCCATTTTTGTCAACAAGGTGAAATTACTTCTGAAAATCTATGCCAAGTTGACTTTAGGTCCGTCCCCGCACATTAGGACGTTTCAAAGTGTTAAAATACGATCCAACATGAAAACAAAGCATTTTACTTTGAAAATAAACCAGATAACTTATTTTGTGTCTGTACATGTTCTGCATCCAGTGGAAATCCAAGGTATATTGACGTATATATATATATATATATATATATATATATATATATATATATATATATATATATATATATATATATATATATATATATATATATATATATATATATATATATATATATATATATATATACTACTACAAGTACAACCCATTTATCATTTATATATATATATATATATATATATATATATATACATACACTACCGTTCAAAAGATTGGGGTCACATTGAAATGTCCTTATTTTTGAGGGAAAAGCACTGTACTTTTCAATGAAGATAACTTTAAACTAGTCTTAACTTTAAAGAAATACACTCTATACATTGCTAATGTGGTAAATGACTATTTTAGCTGCAAATGTCTGGTTTTTGGTGCAATATCTACATAGGTGCATAGAGGCCCATTTCCAGCAAATATCACTCCAGTGTTCTAATGGTACAATGTGTTTGCTCATTGGCTCAGAAGGCTAATTGATGATTAGAAAACCCTTGTGCAATCATGTTCACACATCTGAAAACAGTTTAGCTCGTTACAGAAGCTACAAAACTGACCTTCCTTTGAGCATATTGAGTTTCTGGAGCATCACATTTGTGGGGTCAATTAAACGCTCAAAATGGCCAGAAAAAGAGAACTTTCATCTGAAAATCGATTTCAGATATTCTTGTTCTTAGAAATGAAGGCTGTTCCACAAAATTGTTTGGGTGACCCCAAACTTTTGAACGGTAGTGTATATATACTGTATATATATATATAGTGTGTGTGTATATACATATATGTATATGCATATACTGTATATATATGTAAATAAATATACAGTATATATATATATATATATATATATATATATATATATATATATATATATATATATATATATATATATATATATATATATATGTGTATATATACCGTATTTTTCAGACTATAAGGCACACATAAAATCCTTTCATTTTCTCAAAAATTTACAGAACGCCTTATAGCCCAGTGCGACTAATGTACGGAATAATTCTGGTTGTGCTTACCGACCTCGAAGCTATTTTATTTGGTACATGGTGTAATGATAAGTGTGACCAGTATATGGCAGTCACACATAAGAGATACTTGTAGACTGCAAGATGACGCTAGTAACCAACACCAAAACTTTAAATGTTCCATTGAGAATATAGAACATTACACACAGCGCTTAAAAATATGTCAAAATGTTTTAGTACGACTTTGGTCAGCTTTGAAGCCGCACTGCTTGATGGATTGTCGGAGCATTACGGCTACCGTAGTCAGATGTACTGTGCTTCAACATACGGGTATTATTATGGTGTGTGTATAAGGAATGCAAAATGGCACCTATTAGCAAACATTATTTGGCGTTTTATTTCGCAATATTATGCAAAACCAACATTTCTTACCTTCTGGTACCGGCTGATGTGTATTTGGGATCTGCATAAGTCCTGAAAATTTAAGCTCAACCGTCTTTCCGTCTTTGTAATCCGTTGTAGCTTCTTTTTTTTCTCTATCTTCTTGTTATGGGGCATTCATCCTCCGCTGTTGCCATTTCTAATATAAAGTAGCGTAAAGTTCTAACTTATATCTGTCAGTAGACTCGCTATGGAAGCGCTAAAAACTATCGGTGTAATGGGTTAACATAGAACTTTAGTTATTAGAGAGTTCCGGTCAAACGTTTTTTCATGGGACACATTTATGGCGTTGTATTTGCACTAGTGAGCTACGGATGAGGATATGCTGCTCCATTATCTGAATGTCATTAAAACAGTTAGCTCCATCTCTTGATACTTCTTCGACTCCCGTCCTTGCACGCTACACCGCTACAAGAAAGATGACGGGGAGAAGACGCAGTTGAAGGTGAGCAACGTAAATAAGACCGTCAACAAAGGTGCATCCTCATACTTGCCAACCCTCCCGATTTTCCCGGGAGACTCCCGAATTTCAGTGCCCCTCCCAAAAATCTCCCGGGGCAACCATTCTCCCAAATTTCTCCCGATTTCCAGCCGGACAACCATATTGGGGGCGTGCCTTAAAGACACTGTCTTTAGCGTCCTTTACAACCTGTCGTCACGTTCGCTTTTCCTACATTCAAACAGCAAGCCGACCCAGTCACATAACATATGCGGTTTTTACACACACATGAGTGACTGCAAGGCATACTTGGTCAACAGCCATACAGGTCACACTGAGGGTAGCCATATAAACAACTTTAATACGGTTACAAATATGCGCCACACTGTGAACCCACACCAAACAAGAATGACAAACGCATTTCGGGAGAACATTCGCACCGTAACACAACATAAACACAACAGAACAAATACCCAGAATCCCTTGCAGCACTAACTCTTCCGGGACACTACAATATACACCCCCCGCTACCACCAAAGTAGATTTATGCTGCTTTAACATCTGCTGACTGAAGCCTTGCTTTTGAAGAATCCTCCATCAAGTCTTTTATTGGGCGCCAAACAATCATCCATGCCACACCCACTTCAAGTCCACTACCCCCCTAACCCCACCTACCTCAACCCCACCCTATACTATACTGTGTATAGCTTACTGAGCTATGACGAGTGTTGCAGCGAAAAGCACCCACACGGATTGTTATAATCGGAATCCCTCCTTTGTTTATTCAAAGTGGTTATACAGTGTCCCAAAACACAGCATCGGCTAACAAATATCCCTGAATCCTATTTTATAGTATCAAGACGAGATGTCATCGGAAGAGCCAGGGAAGGCATATTTAAGGACAATCCAAACATGATGTGCTGATAATCACGATCAGTTCTAACACAACGCAATGCTATTCTGCAGTAAGTTTAAATAACCTACATCTTCTAGTGCTTTTGGACAATAAATTATATAATCACTTGCTACAATGTCTGCTCTCACTAGGATGCAAACTGATGGAATGTTCATATCTTCCCGTTTAGATGAAGAAATCAGCCTAAAAATTACCCAGGTTTAAAAAAAGGTGCCGCTAACGTGTCTTTTGTTGTCTTTTCTTTTGAGTATAAGTTAGATGTCAAAGTTGACCAACTTCTCGGTTGATGACCACAACCTTCTACTATGCAGGTAAGAGACATGATTTATATTTTAGAATTAACTTTTCCCATCTTAGAGGCGATGCAGCAGCTCACCTGCTCAGAGTGTCAATATAGCAGCATAAACTAGTTAGCTCTCTGTGATCACAGCGCTGCTAAAAAAAATAGTTTGTCTGCATTAGCTCTTATAATGACAATCTTGCTAATACTTGGTTAATATTAAAGGCCTACTGAAATGAAATTTTCTTATTTAAACAGGGATAGCAGGTACATTCAACTGTATGTGTCATACTTGATCATTTCGCGATATTGCCATATTTTTGCTGAAAGGATTTAGTAGAGAACATTGACGATAAAGTTCGCAACTTTTGGTCGCTGATAAAAAAGCCTTGCCTGTACCGGAAGTAGCGTGACGTCACAGGTTGGGGAGCTCCTCACATCTGCACATTGTTTACAATCATGGACACCAGCAGCAAGAGCGATTTGGACCGAGAAAGCGACAATTACCCCATTAATTTGAGCGAGGATGAAAGATTTGTGGATGAGGAAAGTGAGAGGGAAGGATTAGAGGGCAGTGGAAGCGATTCAGATAGGGAAGATGCTGTGAGAGGCGGGTGGGACCTGATATTCAGCTGGGAATGACTAAAACAGTAAATAAACACAAGACATATATATACTCTATTAGCCACAACACAACCAGGCTTATATTTAATATGCCACAAATTAATCCGCATAACAAACACCTCCCCCCTCCCGTCCATATAACCCACCAATACAACTCAAACACCCGCACAACACACTCAATCCCACAGCCCAAAGTACCGTTCACCTCTGTAAAGTTCATACAGCACATATATTTCTCCAAATTTATATACGTGACATGCACATAGTGGCACGCACGTACGGGCAAGCGATCAAATGTTTGGAAGCCGCAGCTGCGTACTCACGGTAGCGCGTATCCAACTCAAAGTCCTCCTGGTAAGAGTCTCTGTTGTCCCAGTTCCCCACAGGCCAATGGTAAAGCTTGACTGTCATCGTTCGGGAATGTAAACAATGAAACACCGGCTACGTGTTTGTGTTGCAGCAGCCGGCCGCTAATACACCGCTTCCCACCTACAGCTTTCTTCTTAGCTATCTCCATTGTTCATTAAACAAATTGCAAAAGATTCACCAACACAGATGTCCAGAATACTGTGGAATTTTGCGATGAAAACAGACGACTTAATAGCTGGCCATAATGCTGTCCCAAAATATCCGCTACAATCCGTGACGTCACGCGCAAACGTCATCATACCGAGACCTTTTCAGCAGGATATTTTGCGGAAAATTTAAAATTGAACTTTACTAATCTAACCCGGTCGTATTGGCATGTGTTGCAATGTTAAGATTTCATCATTGATATATAAACTATCAGACTGCGTGGTCGGTAGTAGTGGGTTTCAGTAGGCCTTTAAGGTCAGTAAATGGAGTATTATTGGTGGTTTTTGGATGTTTTTTAGAGAGCTTTATGGGAGAAATAGTGTAAAGGGTGTTCTCATTATCTGCATTGTTAGCAAACTCCTACATGCCACATTTGACAAATTAGAATGCAAAAAAACCCGAAAAACATGTGTTCTTGTCTTACATAGGAATTGTAAATTATAGACAAAATTCCCAAAAAAGTTCCCCTTTAAGGATAGTAAACAGTAATTATGTTTTATGTAAAAAATGCCAAATTTCAAATCACCACTTTGTGTGATGTTAACAGTCCAAGAGTTTTGATAGTGGAGTATCTTAGTACTGCTATTAATGATAGCCACTACTTTATCTGTGAGGTTATGTGAGAGTGCCAAGCTTAAAAGAGACGTGATGTTGAGCCAAGGGTCGACCGATCAGAAGGCAGAGCAGAAGGAGCAGCAAGTAAGGATTTTGAGGATTAAGAGATTTTAATG
>NC_084735.1:16719692-16722192 GCF_033978785.1 Entelurus aequoreus | reverse complement strand
ATATGCTACAAAGACAACATATTTGATGTTCAAACTGATAAACATTTCTTTTTTGCAAATAATCATTAACTTTAGAATTTGATGCCAGCAACACGTGACAAAGAAGTTGGGAAAGGTGGCAATAAATACTGATAAAGTTGAGGAATGCTCATCAAACACTTATTTGGAACAACCCACAGGTGAACAGGCAAATTGGGAACAGGTGGGTGCCATGATTGGGTATACAAATAGATTCCATGAAATGCTCAGTCATTTACAAACACGGATGGGGCGAGGGTCACCACTTTGTCAACAAATGCGTGAGCAAATTCTTGAATAGTTTAAGAAAAACCTTTCTCAACCAGCTATTGCAAGGAATTTAGGGATTTCACCATCTACGGTCCGTAATATCATCAAAGGGTTCAGAGAATCTGGAGAAATCACTGCACGTAAGCAGCTAAGCCCGTGACCTTCGATCCCTCAGGCTGTACTGCATCAACAAGCGAAAACAGTGTGTAAAGGATATCACCACATGGGCTCAGGAACACTTCAGAAACCCAGTGTCAGTAACTACAGTTGGTCACTACATCTGTAAGTGCAAGTTAAAACTCTCCTATGCAAGGCGAAAACTGTTTATCAACAACACCCAGAAACGCCCTCGGCTTCGCTGGGCCTGAGCTCATCTAAGATGGACTGATACAAAGTGGAAAAGTGTTCTGTGGTCTGACGAGTCCACATTTCAAATTGTTTTTGGAAACTGTGGACGTTGTGTCCTCCGGACCAAAGAGGAAAAGAACCATCCGGATTGTTATAGGCGCAAAGTTGAAAAGCCAGCATCTGTGATGGTATGGGGGTGTATTAGTGCCCAAGACATGGGTAACTTACACATCTGTGGAGGCACCATTCATGCTGAAAGGAACATACAGGTTTTGGAGCAACTTATGCTGCCATCCAAGCAACGTTACCATGGACGCCCCTGCTTTTTTCAGCAAGACAATGCCAAGCCACGTTGATGTAACACGTGGCTTGGCATTGTCTTGCCAAGCCATTGAAAATGTGTGGCGCATTATGAAGCCTAAAATACCACAACGGAGACCCCCGGACTGTTGAACAACTTAAGCTGTACATCAATCAAGAATGGGAAATGATTCCACCTGAGAAGCTAAAAAATGTGTCTCCTCAGTTCCCAAACGTTTACTGAGTGTTGTTAAAAGGAAAAGCCATGTAACACCGTGGTGAACATGCCCTTTCCCAACTACTTTATGAGTTTATGAGTTTGAACATCAAATATCTTGTCTTTGTAGTGCATTCAATTGAATATGGGTTGAAAAGGATTTGCAAATCATTGTATTCCGTTTATATTTACATCTAACACAATTTCCCAACTCATATGGAAACGGGGTTTGCACACATATATATATATATATATATATATATATACATATATATATATATATATATATATATATATATATATATATATATATATATATATATATATATATATATATATACATATACACATATGTGTATATAATATTGGATATATATACATATACACATATATATATATATATATATATATATATATATATATATACACATATGTATATTTACATACACACACATATATATATATATATATATATATACATATACACATATATGTATATTTATATGTATACACATATACACATATGTATATATACATATACACATATGTATATATACATATACACATAAATATATATATGTATATATATATATACATATACACACATATATATATATATATATACATATACATATATGCATATATATATATATATATATATATATATATATATATATATATATATATATATATATATATATATATATATATATATATACATATATATATATATATATATATATATGGTATGTGGGCTTGTATTAAGCCTCAGGGAGTTGAACGCCCCTGCCTTACATAGTTCCGGGTCACCCTTGGGCAAGGTGTAGCACCCGAATGCCCCCCCCCCATCAGGGTTACGATACCCCCCATGAACTACACTAAAAGAGGATGCGTTACCCGGCCCGGAGGAAGCCCGGGGCCCTCCTCTGGAGCTAGGCCCGGAGGTAGGGCTCGTCAGCGAGCGCCTGGTGGCCGGGCTTGCCACGGAGCCCGGCCGGGCACAGCCCGAAGAAGCTACGTGGACACACCATCTTCTCTGCCACGTGGGCCCACCACCCGCGGTCGGAACCAGTGGGGTCGGGTGCGCTGCCAAGTGGATGGCAGTGAAAGTGGAGGCTCCAGACGGACCAATTCGGGGCAGCAGAGGCTGACTTTCGGGACGTGGAACGTCTCTACGCTGGTGGGGAAGGAGCCTGAGCTGGTGCGAGAGGTGGAGCGCTACCGGTTGGATCTGGTGGGGCTTACCTCTACGCATAGCAAGGGCTCTGAAACCACACTCCTGGACAAGGGATGGACCTTGTTCACTTCTGGAGTTGCTCAGGGTGTGAGGGCACAGGCGGGTGTGGG